>NC_092422.1:12381306-12684336 GCF_036169615.1 Heliangelus exortis
TAGCCCCTCTCCTGCCCCAGAAAGGAAAAGGAAAGAGAATAAAGGACTTATCGGTTGGAAACTAAGCTACACAGCTTTAATGACAACACTAATGTGTGTGTGTAGGGGAAAGTACAAATATACACAAATACATACAATCCAAATATTGTTCCCCCTCTTTGTCTCACAGCCCCCTGCCCCTATTAACGCTTCAGCACTGAGTCTGCAGGGCAGGCCCTGGGAAAATCCCAGACTGAACTCTTGGACTCAGAGGCAGATGGGAGCTGGATGCAGGAACATACAGATCAGAATCACAGAACTGCCAAAGTTGGAAGGGAACTGTAGAGATCACCTAGTCCAATTCTCCCACTAAAGCAGGAACCCCCAGAGCACATTACACAGGACCTCATCCAGATGGGTTCTGAATATCTCCACAGAATGGGACTCTACAACTTCCCTGGGCAGCCTGTTCCAATGCCTTGTCACCCTCATAGTAAAGAAGTTTATTCTCATCAAAGGCAAAAGAACAGGTGGGGAACTCCAGCTATGGATGAAGAGTGCCTGATGCTCGTGATTTCTCAAATTTATACTGAGTATGACATCTACGGGATGGAATAGTTTTCTTGGTCTGTTTTGGTTCACCTGTCTGGTCTACTCCTCCCTTTTGTTTCTGGCACACAAGAAGTTTATCAGAATCAAGAAGTGACCTTGGTTCTGCATACCATTCTCCTTCAATAGCTTGAAACATCAAGCATTAGTAGTTCTAGAAGCAGACACTGACTGAAAAACGTAATGTTAATTTTAGAAATTGCAGTTCCTTAGAAGATGTTGCTAAAGGGAAAATTTGGGAAGCCCAGATTTTTCCAAAATTTAAAACAAGTAGAATATCCAAATAGTTTTTTACCATGTGCTGGTAAATAGACCATGGACTTTTTCAAAATAAGGAAGAACCTTCTTGCAAAAAATCCCTCAATCTTACTATATAATTTTAATGGTCCATAGTAAAGTAACAACTCAGCTATGAATTTAGCAATGAAGAGTGAGAGTTCATAACACATAGACTGATATCTAAGCATGGCTACCAGTGGCTGTGCACAGAGCTATCTGGCATAAGCAAGAGGTCATCAGATAGGCTATTGCAAAACACTGGTATGCTTCTTGGAGTTAAAAATGTGACTAAACTTTAAATTTTAGACTTCTTGATGCTTGTCTACTGATTTTCTTCCAGTTAAATTAAATAAATGATTAAACACTATAGTGGTGTTCCAGTACTTATCCTAATAACATTAAAATTAAGTATAAAAGAAACAAGTGCTTGAGCATGTGGCAACACTAATTGGTACTATTATGCCTTGTTCTTGTAGTTGCCTTATCTAAAGTACTTGAAAAAGTAATAGGCGTGCATTCAGATGGTTAAATTAAAATATATAATTTCTTTTTAACAACAATTTAACTTTTAAGAGAACAACTTGTTAATAGCCTTCACCAGCGCTATCTTGTCAGCATCATTAAGTTTACGTGGCTAGTGACAGTGTTTATTTTGGCACGTAGGAGCATCTTTAAAACTATATTATCTTTATGCCACAAAATTTACATTAATTTTATTCTGCCATAAGGACAAAGTGACAATGCATTAACGTAAGTATCAATTCAAACCATCCGAAAACTAGTGCAGCAAAGACAACAGTAGGCTAAAAGTTTATGGATATTTAAATGCTATCAAGAAATCTGGACCATTGTGGTGGTATTGAAGCTCTTTCTAAACATTGTAATTGCAACAGTTGATTTATATAATTGCTATTAAAGCTTCTATTTTGTGCTTTGCCCATCACTAAAATGCTGTGTAGATTTTAAGAACTCAATATAAAAGTATTTTCTTCTTTTCATTCTTGAATTAATAGTTTATGTGATTCCAATAGCATTTTAATGAAGTAATAAAATAATGTAAAAGAATTTGAAAATGTCAAGTTTTTATCTTGATGTGAACATATTTTTCTTGGAAAGAATTACCTAATAAAAATATTTTATGTTTAGATTTTAAGAACATTCAAGACAGAAAAACTGCAAAGTGGTTTTCAACAACATGATTTTCCTATATAAAGAAAACAATTTTAAAATTTCTAGTCTGTCCCTTCTTTTCAACTTTCTGACAGTGAAAAAAGAAAATATTTTATACTATACATATTTAATTTTAATAGTGTTGGTGTATTTTAGAAATAGCATTCTGAGAATTAACTGTACTTTTTTGTTAAAAAAATAAACTAATGATGAGATGTTATGAAAGTCTCCTGATTTCAGAACTTGTTGAATAACAAAATTGTTATTTTTCAAATTTAAATCTTACATTATTTAAGCAGTAACTTTAACATAAACTTTATTGAAAAGTAAAATAATATCTCCTTCTTTTTAAAAGGTATCCATCTGCTTGCTCGTTTTATCATAGTACTAGTTTTCCAGGATATTTCATCAAATATTTCCAGGATATCGTGTATAGTGAGAACACATTTCCCCTTCCATCTCTGTTCTTTACATGAATAAAGAGAAAATATAGATTACACAAATGTTAATTTTCCTGATCACAAAACCCACCATGTTAAGGAGAATATTTCAGTGAATGCTCTGTTTTTTACAAAACTAATATTTAAAAATAAAATCCCGAAATCATATCCAATTGGGAACAAACCTGATGAAACAACCTTTGGCATCTTTAGAATTTATGACTCTGTGCTGTGGGTCATTCACAAAGTAGGTTTCAGAGATTTGTTGTCGTACTGCTTACTTTTCACAAGGATGATGGAATCACAACAGGAGATAACAAGGATATGCAATCATTTGACTTTATTTATAACCATAGGGAGTATTATTTTAAATTTGCCAACATTAAATGACTGTTAGTGGCCTTTGTTTAGTAGCTATAAAAATATTTTAAACTTAACTGTTAACTGACAAGGAACAAATTAAATAGCCAGACTCTGGGAAATTTGGCTTTCTCATTTGTCCTAGGAGAGGGAAACGAGATAATTATTTTGTTTTAAGCTTCCTCTTACAGAACTCTAATACAGTGAGCATTTTCTGAAGTACTTCAAAGGGTCAACATGCTTCAGGTCTGTATCTTCTTTTGAAGGAGAGTGTAAGACTCAGCCCTTATCACGTGTTCTTCCTTTATTTATCTGGAAGATGCAGGTGACTTCTTCATGCGCAGAGCAAGGCATATCAGCCTGGCTTTACCTCCTTTCATAGTTGCTTTTGGAACAAAGACTGCACAAGCCATGTCTGCTTTTAATAACAACAGCCTCTGTACTAATTCCTTATATCCATTTCCTATCAGCCATACAAAAATCCCAAACAGCCCAAAGTGCTGAATTAGGTGAAACAAAGATACAGCCTCATAGGATTCATGAATAGGGATTTTCAACTAATGTTTCTTTGTTTCTTTCTAGTTTCATTCATACTTTTAATAAAAGTAATAAGAATAATTGCTAATGATAACAAAAATGTGCCATAACTTTTATTTTCAATGTAGCAGTAACACATGGATGAATGAATACATTCATGCGTCAAATTTCAGACCAAGCGATTGAGCAAGACTGTATTTTAGTATGTTTTTTTATGGTATTTTTCCATTTCCTCAGACTTTTTTTTCCTGAAATACACTGTAGGCCACCACTTCCCTATCCTCATTCCTTTTTTTTTTTTTTTTTTGTGTGTGTGTGTTCATTTTTAGATGATAGAAGAAGAAGGAGAAGACAGAGGAGCTAGGAGAGAAATGGCCTACATGTAAATCTTAACATGCTGCCAAGATGGATAACCAAATCTGTGAGTTGAAGACCACTCTAGGGCCACATGTTTCCTATGTTGCCAGAAAAATTATAAAAGAGTGCTGGAATTCAAGAATCACTAAAGTGAGTTTTCCATTATTTTTAATTATGAAATATTTTCATCTGCATTCTGCAATCACTTTTTTATTCCTACTGTCAAAACTGTGACTTGAGAGTTCAGAAGACAAGGTTATATGGAGATGGTTACAAAAAGAATAACAGAATACAACTGTGTTTCTAACTCAAAGGGACCACCCATATCTAGTAATAGCAAAAGAGAAGGAATCTCTGCCAGTTTGGAAGTTTGTGTTGGTTTGATAACTCACAATAGTTTCATCCTGAGAGTATTATTAAAGTTATTTATCAGGCTATGAAATTACTAAAGAAAGGCTAAGAGGAGAATATTCCACAGAGATGGGAACACACAAAAAAAAAAAAAAAAAAAAAACGTGCACAGGGAGAGAGAGGGTAAAAGTTGAGACCAACAAAGACCTGTGGACATCTGGAGATTTGATCAATATTGATGAATTCAGAAAGTTTGATAAGCACTGTTGGGTATTTCAAGTGTCAACTCTTACAGAAAAGCCAGGAAGAATTCAGAAACTGCCAAAGATGGGAGGTGGGAACGTAGTGAGTGGAAAGTGTATGAGAAATATCCAGAGCTCTCTGTTGGCACAAGAAAAGTAAACAGATGTGGAGAACAGCATACAATCAAGGGAAGGAAAACAGCCTCAAGCCTGCTGCCTCATTTATTTATGCCAGAGTCCTGAAAACCCAGGGTTTCTGAGGATGCTGCTAATGAGGCAAGATCTGGGTCTATACAGCTGTCATTATGGCAAGCAAGGGAGAGGGGCAGAAGCAGCAAAAGCAGAACAATGATGTTTCAGTACTGTCATTTTAGCTTACTATCTTAGCCAACATTGCTTTCATGGTTAGGATGCAAAATCATTTTTTTTCCTCATATTTCTTAAGCAATTTGGAGTTCCCTATGATGCTCTCATCCTCAAACCATGGTGCAAAAATGGTGATTGAGCTACATAACTTCAGACTCTGGTAAAGTAGTAGAATTAATGTTCACAAAACAAACAAACAGAGCAAAATAAAAACACACACACAAAAAATAAAAATAACTTCAAGATCGCTCACACTCCTCAGGGGTGTTTAAATATGGGCCCCTCAGTTCAAGAAGGACAAGGAACTGCTCAAAAGAGTCCAGTGCAGAGAGACCAGGATTATTACAGGAGTGGAACACCTCCCTTATGAAGAAAGGCTGAAGGAACTGGGTCTCCAGCTTGAAGGAAAATGAGGGATGACCTCATCAATGTTTATAAATATGTAAGGGGCAAGTGCCAGGAGGACAGAGTAAATCTTTTCTCAGGGGTAGCTAGTAATAGGACAAGGGGCAATGGTTATAAACTGGAGCATAGGCGGTTCCATGTAAATATTAGGAACAATTTTTTCACTGTGATGGTGACAGGGCACTGGAAGAGGCTGCCCAGGGAGGTTGTGGAGTCTCCTTCCCTGGAGACATTCAAAGCCCACCTGGATGCATTCCTGTGTGACTTGCTTTAGGTGACCCTGCTTTGGCAGGGGTGTTAGACTAGATGATCTTTTGAGGTCTTTTCCAACCCCTAACCTCTATGATTCTATGACTCCTGTTGATGAAATCTGGCCAAATGAGGCCAGAAGGCCACAGCTCCACTCCAGCTGCAGGTACTGATTACTTTGGACACACACACAGGGCTGGCTGAAGCCCCAGAGTGCAACTCTCCACTACAGGAAAGACATCAATAATCTGGAGAGATTTTATGGGAGTCCAATGAGATGTCAGAGACTAGATGTGTGTCTGGTGGACTAGTGAGTCCAAAGAAGGGAAGCAAAGCTGGTGAAGGGTCTGGAGAATGTTTTAAGAGAAGCAGCAGAGGGAATTGAGTTTTTTAGTGTGGAAAAAAAGGAGGCTGAGTGGAGACCTTAGTTCTCCCTACAACTACCTAGAAGGAGGCTGTAGTGAAGTGAGTGTTGGTCTCTCCTCCCAAGTAATAAGTGGTAGGTTGAGAGTAAATGAATTTAAGATGTGCCAGGGAAGATTTAGTTTGGATACTATAGAAAGCTTCTTCAATGGAAGAGTTATCAAACACTGGAACACAAGGAGGTGGTTGAGTCCCCATCCATGAAGCTGATGATCCCAAAGGTGACTGCTTCATCAAGAAAAATGTCTAGTCATAGTACTATCTCAGTGCATGGCAATATTAGCATAAAATGGTATTATTAGGCCAGAGCAAAGGAAGTAGAATTAAGCTGTATCCAACTGTCTGAACAAATGCCTTCCCAGCTGACACAGATGTGCCAGTGGAAATGACCATTTCCAGTTCTTCATTATTGCCAGAAGAACAGAAAGTGTCTTTCATTTGCTTCAGGAAAAAATTCAGCCAGGCTTCCCTAAGCGGGTATAATGGTGGCTTCAGGTTCTTGCCTGAAGCATATTACCAGGTATACACGTGAACTAAGCTCCTGACAGATCACTGGTGAGAATTACTAGAAGGGCAGAGGGGGGGTGGTGGAACAGCTAGAATAGCGAACTATTGGCATGACTTGGTCCAGAAGAAACAATCCTTGACCTCTTAAATTAATATATTAACAATTTATGTATCTGAGAAAGTAAAATGTTTATGTTGGATTGTTTTTTTTCCCCATAATCTTCTCCCATTTATGTGGTTGGATTTGCTTGTCCTTTCATAATCTGTTTTATTGCTTCAGATACTGTAGGGAAAGACTATAAGATCCATTTTGGTTTTGAACATGCTTCTCAGATTTTTTCCACATTGTAAATAGTGAAAAAAAGAAAAGCCTCAAAAAAACCCCAGAAGCCCTCCTTACCTCTTTTTGTCTCTCCTCACTTAACTCCTAAACCTCGTGTGTTACCATCAAGAAAAGTATTTTTTAGAGTTATAAACTGACTTCTGATGTTATCACTTGGCTAAATCCCCATGCTGATATCACTGTATAAAAATCAATTCATTTGTGTCATTTTGGATTCCTTTGTAATTTACTTGTAAGATTGCTTCCAAAATGTCTAATCTCAAGATTGTTCTAATGATTCTTTGTTTATCTATTTGTAACATGGGCAAATTTTCTCAAATCATTTGATATCTCTCAGATGAAAAATAGTTGTTATTTTTTTCCTTTTATGAGAAGGCAAATAGCAAAGGTCCCTGATAAATATACCTGAAATGATGATGTCTTCTGAACTGTAGATTCATCTGCTGGTTTTTGTTTTTTGGTTTGGTTTGGGTTTTTTATTTGTTTGTTTTTTTAAAACACTCAAAAGAGTATTGTAAAAGAATTATAAAAAGAATTATAGTCATTCTTTTAAATAAAGTATTACGAAAAGATGTAAGGTACTGCAGGGTGGTACAAGATACACAAAAGATTGGTTCAGTACACATAAAAATCCAAGCCAAGAGAGGAGTAAATGAATCTCTAAGCACATTGCTTATGTCTGAGTTCACTTGGATCTGTAAAATATAGGTTTATTGTAAGTGCAGATTAAATAGCACTTGTTTTAGGAGCTGCAACAATATTCCTTGTTGTACAGGAATGTTAAATACCATTGCTAGCAGGAAGATTTGCATGCATGGTCAGATCCTCAAGTAAAAATATTATACAGATTGAGACTACCAGACAGACTCATTGGATTCACAGTTAGCTGTTTTGGTGAAAAATGTGACTACTGGCAAATTCCTGTTGAGTGTTGCAAGGTTTTAACCAGAAAATACGAAAAAAAAACCCCAGAAAGGATGAAGAGCTGAAAAAGCAAAATGTAATTATTTATTTTTAAATTAATTTATGAATAAAGTGTTCTCTAGCTGGAAGAAAAAGAAAGAAAAAAAGGAAAAAGAAATAACATACTGTGTTTCAATTTAAAAAATTGTTTGAAGCAGGAAGAAATGTGTTCTTCTTGTTCCCGTTACAATAAGAAAAATGTTAAATTTAGCGTGTCCCAGATATTTTCTTTTCAGTACTTTGGTTATCCAGAGGATTGTCAAAAAAAGTAACTGCATGGCGGTAATTTGGGTTGTCTTCTCGTTTACCTATACTTCTGGATTTTCTCCTTCCTCACATAGCAAAGCATAGGGTAAAGAACATCTTAAAAATCTTCCATCTCCCAGCTGTATGGGACTAAGTTCATCATGAGATGAAAACTTTGCAATACCTATATCCAGGAAAGGTGATCCAGAGAAAAGTAAACTTGAATCAGAGACCTAATTATTATCTAAAAATGAAATGTAAGCAGGTTTCTAAAAGACCTTGTCAGTTGAGATAAACATTCAGCTTTGATTCAGAAGAAGATAAGGCAGCAATGCAGGCAGTTACAAACCAGTGGAATGATATGATCTGAGCACTAACAAAGGAAAATTATTTTAGTGACAGTTGCTGGATGAAGATGAGAGGTGCAATAACAGAAACAAAAGGTTATAAAATAAGTGGCTGCAGCAGGCAAGATAACAAAATTTGACATGCCCAGCAATTTACTTGTCACCCTGAAGCATTATATTTACTCATAAAAGAAGAAAATAAAAAAAATTAAGGAAAGGCAAAGAAAGGAGAGGAGAGGAGAGGAGAGGAGAGGAGAGGAGAGGAGAGGAGAGGAGAGGAGAGGAGAGGAGAGGAGAGGAGAGGAGAGGAGAGGAGAGGAGAGGAGAGGAGAGGAGAGGAGAGGAGAGGAGAGGAGAGGAGAGGAGAGGAGAGGAGAGGAGAGGAGAGGAGAGGAGAGGAGAGGAGAGGAGAGGAGAGGAGAGGAGAGGAGAGGAGAGGAGAGGAGAGGAGAGGAGAGGAGAGGAGAGGAGAGGAGAGGAGAGGAGAGAGAAGGGAAGGCAAAGGAAAAATATATGCGATGAAAGAAAATCATAATCAAACTGTTCATGGGAACCTTCAGCCTGTATGTGTCTGTTTAATTACTTATAAATCATCAGAGATGATACAGCCGTGGTCAGTCTTATAAAAAACTTGTAATTTAGTGCTTGGTGAACTATTTGCAAAAGCCTGAACCATATGAGAATTAATGAATCTTGAAAGAAGTAGTTTGGATATCATTTGATAGACAGAAGATCTATTCTGACATCCAGATAATCTTCTGTAACAACTACAAGAAGATTGCTTCAAATCGTCTGCTAGAGAGCTGCTCCTTAGCATTCTCCCAACAGCTTACCAGAAGAAGAGAGAGAACCTCCATAATTCATGGTGAATAATTTTCTTACCACTTTTCATAGAATCATAGAATCATAGAATAGGCTGGGTTGGAAGGGACCTCAGAGATCATCGAGTCCAACCCTTGATTAACTACCGCTGAAGTCACTAGACCATGGCACTGAGTGCCACATCCAGTCTCTTTTTAAATGTCTCCAGGGACGAAGAGTCCACTACCTCCCTGGGCAGCCCGTTCCAATGTCTGATCACCCTTTCCGTGAAAAAAATCTTTCTAATATCCAATCTGAACTTCCCCCGGCACAATTTAAGACCATGCCCTCTTGTCTTACTGAGAGCTGCCTGGGAAAAGAGACCAACCCCCACCTGGCTCCAACCTCCTTTCAGGTAGTTGTAGAGAGCAATGAGGTCTCCCCTGAGCCTCCTCTTCTCCAGGCTGAACAGCCCCAGCTCCCTCAGCCTCTCCTCATAGGATCTGTGCTCGAGTCCCTTCACCAGCCTGGTTGCCCTCCTTTGGACCTGTTCGAGGACCTCAATATCCTTCTTGAACTGAGGGGCCCAGAACTGAACACAGTACTCGAGGTGAGGCCTCACCAGGGCTGAGTACAGGGGCAGAATCACCTCCTTGGACCTGCTGGTGACGTTGTTCCTGATACAGGCCAGGATGCCTGGGCACACTGCTGGCTCATGTTCAGCTTCCTGTCAATCCAGACTCCCAGGTCCCTTTCTGCCTGGCTGCTCTCCAACCACTCTGTCCCCAGTCTGTAGCGCTGCATGGGGTTGTTGTGGCCAAAGTGCAGGACCTGGCACTTGGCCTTGTTGAACCTCATCCCATTGGAATCAGCCCATCTCTCCAGTCTGTCCAGGTCCCTCTGCAGAGCCCTCCTGCCTTCCAGCTGATCGACACTCCCCCCCAGCTTGGTGTCATCTGCAAATTTGCTGATGATGGACTCAATCCCCTCATCCAAGTCATCAATGAAGATATTGAACAGGACTGGGCCCAGCTCTGATCCCTGGGGGACACCACTAGTGACCGGCCGCCAACTGGATGCAGCCCCATTCAGCACCACTCTCTGGGCCCGGCCCTCCAGCCAATTCCTAACCCAGTGCAGAGTACGCTTGTCCAAGCTGAGGGCTGACAGCTTTCTCAGGAGAATGCTGTGGGAGACGGTGTCAAAGGCTTTGCTGAAGTCCAGATAGACCACATCCACAGCCTTCCCCTCATCCACCAGGCGGGTCACCTGATCATAAAAGGAGATCAGGTTGGTCAGACAGGACCTGCCCTTCCTAAACCCGTGCTGGCTGGGTCTGATCCCCTGTCCATCCTGCAGGTGCTGTGTGATTACACTGAGGATGATCTGTTCCATAACCCTGCCAGGCACTGAGGTCAGGCTGACAGGCCTGTAGTTTCCTGGGTTTTTTAACAGTAAAGAAAATTTTCTTCTCACTCATAAGAAACCTGTAGACCAAATATAAAATTTAAATCTGTTAGATGAGACATTTAATGTGTTTTCCAGAATAACAAAGCTACAGTGGACACCTCCCTCATTAATATTATTTGGTAATTGTGGTATAAAACTTTTCAAGACTCCCAAAAGACTAAGCTTCGAACTAAGGCTACAGCTGTCTCAGAAACATATGAAACTGAAGGACTGGGTGTGCTCAGAAAGTGTTTGATTTACTGGGGGCATAATATTAATGCTTATAATTGTCCTGGTCTTACTGTCTGTCTAAAGGAGATCCCCATGGCCATAGGGCATTTCAGAACAGTTTTATTCATGAAAAGAAAAAGAAAAAAAGACATGTAAAAAGTGTCCTGGTTTGGGCCAGGATAAGGGTGATTTTCTGTCTTGTACTTTTGCTTTTAGCTAAGTCTCTTGTAAGTAGCTGCACTTGCTGAAATTAACAGCAAGTTTCTCAGACAGTGTGTGTTTCTAGGACTGATAACACTTGATGTTTATAGTTACTGCTAGAGACTGGTGCGCAGAGCCAAGGACACTGCTCAGCTCTGAGGAAAACATTTTACCCCCCAGGAGGATAAAGAGGTCCCACCTGCAGCCCTCCTTTGGGGAGGAACGGACAAGATAGATGCCAGAACTGACCAAACAGAGTATTCCATCCCATATATGTCATCCTCAGCATAATTTGAGGGATCACGAGGGCCAAGCCAGATTTCCTGATTTCCAGCTTCCGGCTGCCTGCCCTTCCTGCCTTTCCTGCTTCCCTTTCCTTCACCCCGGCACCCTGGAAGGATCCCGTCCGTTCGTCTGCCTGTGGTCCTGATCCGTGCCAGCCCTTATCTGTGTGTTCCTGCCTCCAGTTCCCAACTGCTGCCGACTCCAGGAGTCCAGCCTGGACTTTCCCAGGGCTGCCCTGCAGACTCTATGGTGAAGTGAGAGCTATTGGGGGAAAGGGGGGAGGAATGTGGTATCCATTTTCTTGTATACTTGTATATATTTAGTAATTTTTTCATATTTATCATTACTGTTTCATTAAAGTTGTGTAGTTTAGATTCCAACCCATAAGTCTCTCTCCCTTATTCTCTCTCCTTTCTTATCAGGGAGGAGAAAGAGATTAATAGAGAGCATCTGTTACTTGGTTTAATTGCCAGGCCAGTGTTAAACCATGACAAAAAGGTATAGCAATTATTACTAATACATTAATTATAGTCTCTGCAGTATTGACCAGCAAAAGACTTAAAAAGATGATATTAAGGAATCCCAAACCCACTTCCATTAAAATTCCAGCTCTTAGATACTTTTCTTGAGTCAGGTCTACATTCAAGAAGTTTGTCTTTTCTAGATAAATTTTACTATTTCTCAAATATGTATCAGTGGTACCTACTGATATTTATATTTGCTTTTGGGAGCTAAGCCAATATCCTGCTACATCAACTTATAAAAGCCTTTTCCACTTTGTTGGGTTGTTTCTTTCTCCACTCACCACATGCTGACTCAATATTCAATGCAATTCTCAACTGTCTCCTGTACATACTTCCCATACTGGTGCCAAAAGAGACCTTGTGCCATCCCCAAGTGCTTCTTGTGCTACAGGAGAGACATCAGCCTTAAATCCTTTGCAACTCTGCAGCTCCTTCCTTGTCCTCTCTTCCCTTTACCTGTTATATCTATTGTTGTCTCCTCTTACTGAAGTGACATAATGGTATTATTATATTCCCTATTATTCATAATATTGTATTTTAATAATACATTTCTAGTATTGTATTTCCTTAATGTAAGGTCTGCTCTGCCACATATAGAAAATCTAGCAAGACACAACATAGGTCAAGGAAAAAATACCATCATACCTAAGAAAAAACCATCTAGTTTCTCAGGAAGGAGAATAAGCCAGTGACAATATGAGAAGGTTACTAATCATAGAATCATAGAATTTTCAGGGTTAGAGGGATCTTTAAGATCATCTAGTTACAACCCCCCTGCCATGGGCAGGGACACCTCCAACTATATCAGGTTGCTCAGAGCCCTCTTCAGCCTGGCCTTAAAAACTTCCTGGGATGGGGCTTCCACCACCTATCTGGGCAACCTGTTCCAATGTCTCACCACCCTCATGGTGAAGAACTTCTTATCTTCCAACCTAAATCTGCTGTCCTCTAGTTTGAATCCATTCCCCCTAGTCCTATCACCACCTGACATCCTAAAAAGTCCCTCACCAGCTTTCTTGTAGAGCCCCTCATGATACTGGAAAGCTACAATAAGGTCTCCTCAGAGCCTTCTCCTCTCCAGACTGAATAACCCCAACTCTCTCAGTCTGTTTTCATAGGAGAGGTGCTCCAGCCCTCTGATCATCCTTGTGGCCCTTCTCTGGACACACTTCAGCATGTCCATGTCCCTCCTGTAGAAGGGGCTCCAGAACTGGATGCAGAACTCCAGATGGCGTCTAATGAAATCAGAGTAGAGGGGGAGAATCACTGCCCTCGACCTGCTAGCCATGTTTCTCTTGATGCAGCCAAGGATCCCATTAACTTTCTGGGCTGCAAGTGTACACTAACAGCTCATGTTGAACTTCTCATCCACCAGCACCCCCAAGTCCTTTTCCTCAGGGCTGCTTCAAGCCAGTCACTGCCCAGCCTATATCAGTGCTTGGGATTGCCTTGACTCCGATGCAGGACCTTGCGCTTGGTTGTGTTGAACTTCATGAGGTTGGCATGGTCCCACCTCTCCAGCCTGTCAAGGTCCCTCTGTCATCCCTTCCCTCCAGCGTGTCAGCCACACCACACAGCTTGGTGTCATCAGCAAACTTGCTGAGGGTGCACTCAATGCTACTGCCCATGTCATCAACAAAGATGTTAAACAGGAGTGGTCCCAACACTGATCCTTGAGGGACTCCACTTGTCACTGGCCTCACATGGACTCATTGACAGCCACTCTTTGGGTGTGGCCATCAAGCCAGTTCTTAATCCACTGAGTGGTCCATCCATCAAACCCATATTTTACCAGCTTGGAGACCAGGATGTCGTGTGGGACCGTGTCAAAGGCTTTGCTCAGGTCCAGGCAAATGATGTTGGTTGCTCTTCCCTTGTCTATTGATGTTGTGACCTTTTCATAGAAGGCCGCAAGCTTTGTGGCCTTGGTGCTGAATACAGGAGGACTGGCATATAATTGTGCAGAACATTCAGGAAGGAGAAAGAGATGTCTCAAAAGACCAGAGAAAATTACTTCATTTGTGTAGTGGTGCAGGTGTTAATCTTTTACAGAGGTTGAAACCAGAGGCAGTACCCTTCTGTGTCATTCCATGTCTCCTCTGCATCCTCCAAAGAGACACAGTCAAACACAGTTTGTTGGTTAACCCTGATCACAGTGGGTACAAGTAACTCCTGGAGCTCATGCTCCACTGTCAGCTTTATTTTTGAACATAATTCCGTTTACTTGTCATTCTCCTGTTGTAATTCATGCAAGAAGATGAGGTTTGGATTATAAATGTGACAATAAATGCCTCTGAAAAACAATTGTTCATACTACTACATAGTTTTTGTCTTGCCATCTCACTGTACTATTTGCATTTTTTTTTTTTAATTTTTTTTATTTTCATCACTTCTTCTGTAACTTCTTTCCTTTCCTCAGTAAAAAAAGTTCATCAAAACTAATACTGTTCATATTGTTTTCAGGAAAAATATGATTTCTTTAAATTAGCAATTATTTGCAAGTATTTTTTTTTTAAGTTTGGAAAACTTACCTGCCTTGGTAGTGTAATTGTAGACACTGAATTCATTATGCAATGGAGAATTTTATCATCACAAAGGTCATTTAAAAATATCTAGTGAATGGACTATGATTGAAATCAACAGATACTTGTAGAAAAATGCCCGCCTATCAATAAAATAAGAGAATAAAAACATACATCCTTTTTTTATGTAAATGGTTATATGTTATAGAATTCTATGTTAGATTAGATTATAATTATAGATTAGAATCCTTTGTGACACTACAGAGAATTTTACCACTACCTCATTAAAAAAAAGACCCCATGTACTGAGCATTACGTGCTGAATGTGTGTAAGCCTTTAAAATATTCCATCAGATTCAGAGAAATATCAAACAAAACAAATTTTAACTAACATTTCCAGCAGAGGAACTCAAAAATATTTTAGCACAAAAGGAATAGTCACCAGAAACTTGCCATCATCCAACTTGACATAAGAAGTTCTGAAGTTCTGAAACAGAAAGGAGGAAGCTGTGGATGTACTTCACTGAACATAAAGGATGACAAAACAGAAATCCTACAGACCTGTGCCACAGATGAGGGCACTTTTAAGGGTTTCACATGTCATCATATGAAGGAAAATACAAAAGGCCCAGTTACACCACAGATCTTTAAGATGACAAAGCTACTTTTGGTATGCAGTGAGCATTAGTTTAAAGTCTGTTGTAATAATTTCTTATAATAACTTTCCAAAAGTGAGCATACTCTCTCTGTGACTATGTGATATCTATGTATGGAGCTTTTAGTTTGAATTTGGTCGGAGTAAAACTTCTAGTGATTACACGAAGGACAATGACCGTTGTGCCTGACGGATAATGTATTCAGATACAGTTTCAGAGGACCAAGTTGAAATTCTCTACTTCAGGCAAAGCAAAAGTAATTTAGGTGGGCAAATAACAGTGTATTTAAAGAAACTGAATAGCTCTAGAGGAAAAAAAATCATTAATATATGTATTACCTAACAGAAACTGAGCTACTAATGCCTTGATTTAGAATTGAAAGGGAATTTTATAACTTTTTCTCAAAGTTTAGCACTAATTTATTACTCATCAAGCACTTCTGAGATATCATAAAGTCATTTTGCAAAGGTGATACAATTTCATGAGGTGCTGGGCTGACCTTATTATGTAGTGTCATCAGCATATAGATGACATCTGGTATCCAGACTAGAACTGCTTGTTTCAGAATAGCTGCAGTAAAAATACACCATGTGTATGGAGGAGAAGGAAGAAAGACAACAGGCACAAACCAAGTCACAAAGAAGTAAATTTTAGGCACCTCCTGATTTTCCATTTGCACTTCTGAAGTTCATTTGGTACTGTAATTTACAACAGCAATTCTGTCAGCCACTGAAAATCCATGAACTGTCATTAAAGAACTATATGGTCCCAAATGCCTTTTTGGAAATTCCACAAGGATAATCCCATCACTCATGCAGAACTAAAAAGAGATGGAATCTGAAAAAAATTGAATGAAGTCAAAACAACACTTTTATGAATCTCTGAGGCTTGATTTCTGCTCACTTACCTGATTCACGTTTTTCTTGATTAATGCTAAGCTTAAAAACTTGTAATTTCATCTAAGGTGATGAAATTACCTGTGATGCCAGGCTCTGTGAGCTAATGTAAGTTAAAGACTCCCAGCAGTGAACAGAATATCTGATATAACTCAAGTGTGGAACTATTGGAGAAAAACGTTAAGAGATTGAGGGCTGTATAACATCTGGCTCTCAAGGATACGCATCTGAAAAGGAAGAAAATAAAATATGCCAGATGGCAGTTGAGCCTCCACAGCAAGAGAGACAGAAAATGAATTCTGATGAGATGAGGGCTTATCATTGCTCAGTTCTCTCTGAGACTAAAGCAGAAATGAAATTTATTTCTGTTTTGTTTCCAGACAAAATTCAAGGTGTGTAACTCAGCTTTTATGCAATCCATAACTGTTTATAGGAAACATCATTTACTTCAGACTTTTGTTTGCTTTCCCTATAGCTGATACATATTAGGTATTGAGCTCTGCAAAGTACATATAGTATGACTATATAATAGGAACATATGGGTATATCTGCATCTTCTTCATCTCTGTCTTGGTGATACAGACATATAGTATAAGGGATATTAATTTAGTTTCTTTAAGACATATCCAGAACATGGTGCAGCACTGTGCGGGATCACAAAGCACACAGCAATCCTCTGCAAGACAAACCTCTAACAAAGACACATAAGGAAGGAAGTAGCTTTTAACTTCAAGTTCAGCAAAAAGATCTTTTTAGAAATCTGGATATTAGCATAAGCAAGAAACAAATTGAGAGTCATCCAGCTGATAGAAGCAGAGGGTAAAAATCTCTAAGCTGGCATCTACTTTTCAGATAAGTTTGGTGATGCAGAAACGTTGTTTGTTTTTAAGATATATATTGTAAAAAATAATATTGGGGAAGTGGAAATGTAAAGACATCACAGAGGTATTGAGGGTTTGGCACTTCATGTATTTATAATTTTGATAGTAGTTGACCACAAAATGATGAAATCCTGCTTCATTCTGACTGACCAACAGTTCCTATTTTACTGTAGAGAAATTACATTTCAACTGGTATGTAAAATACTCCATCAATTATCCATAATTTTACTTGGTAATTGAGTCACATGTTTCTAAATCAATCTAACATGTTTTCAATTAACACCTTTTCAGTTACGTAAAAACTCTGTCAGTTGAATAATCAGCAGTTTTGTTCTTTATTTTTGCAATGAAAGCAGACCTTCCAAAAGTGAGTGGTTTTTTTTTTTTTTGACAATAACAGACACACAGACTTAATTTCATTCACAGCAATTAACTTTAAATTAAAAAGTGACTGTAACTTAGAGGCAATCAAATTTTTTTTTCTTCTTCTTGACTCTTAGTATTTTAGAATGTGTATATTTTTCAACAAAATGTAAAAAAAATGTGCTTACAAAATGTAACCAAAACTCTAAAGTTAAAGGATCAATTCAGTGCTTTTTCTAGTTTTATCACATATATCCATGCCAAACACTTCTGGGTCAAAGCATTTAAAGCAATGGCTGTATTTCTTCTATTGTTTTAATTCTTTCTAAAAAAGATCCTGGCTCAGAAAAAGATAATGCAAAAGAGCCAGGTCCATATGGCTGGGTTTTTTAGGACCATTTATAAAGAACAGTGTATTCAGTAGTGCAAGCTGCTTTATAAGTTTTAGAAATGTTTTAATTTTACAAAATGTTATATAACTCAATGATAGCTTCAAACGTGGCAGATAAACAAATGAATTAAGGTTTGGATCTGCATTTATTTCAGCTTTTGAAATATCACCTGCCAGTCCTAGTCTTACTAATCCTTTCAGAGTGCAAAATGCACAGGTTTTAAAATTTTTTCTTTGTAATTTTAATCCTTCCCTGCTTATTATAGTCCAAAACAATCTAAGTCATCTTCTAATCAGACAAATGAACTAAACATTCTGCATAAAGTTGCAGAAAAATCACAAACATTAATAAGAAAAACTTAATTTGGTTTATGAGACATCGCCACACATGCCTGGGGTCAGGTTGCCTCTATTAAAAATAAATCCCTGTAAGGCTGGGCAGCACTGATGTGGCTGTAGAAGTGGTATAGGCAACAGGATCTTGGGTTCTGTGATCATGGGATCCAATATGCAGATCAGCAACTGTTTGGGAGAGGTGGGATCTGCCTGTCTAAGCAGGCTAAAGCTCTTTTTGGAGACTGAATGTCTGACTTCATTGGCAGGGCTTTGAACTAAGAATAGCAGGGGAGGGAGAGAGTTAAGAGCAATCATAGAAAGATTAACAATTAATCCTGTGAGAGACTGACAGAGAGGACCATAGATTGATAACAGCACAGACTGAATCATAAATTCATAGAATGGTTAGGGAGGGATCTGAAACATCATCTAGATCCAATCCTCCTGCCATGGGTAGGGACACCTTCCACTAGATCAGGTTGCTCAAATCCCCATCTAACATGACCTTGAACATGTCTAGGGAGGGGGTAGCCACAACCTCCCTGCTCAAACTGCTCCTGAGCCGTACCACTTTCAGAGTAAAGAATTTCTTCCCAATATCTGATCTAAATCTCTCCAGTTCAAGTTTTAGACCGTTGCCCCTGGTCCACTCACTGCACACCTGTGTAAAAATTCCTACCTCAGCTTTCTTTTAGGCTACCTTCAGATATGGGAAAGCTGCTATGAAGTTGTCTTCTGTAATGGGAAAGCATGGGGATTCCAGATGTTAGAAGGAGTATCCGATGTCTAAAAGAGGGTTTGAAACAAGCTAACTTCTTCATATTTCCAAGATATTTTCCTCCATGTTTCCACTTTTATCTTTCTGCATTTTAATTAATGTTTGCAAAGGAAAAAGAAAAAGTAAAAGAAATGAATGTTTTGCAAGACTGGATAGTTTTATTTTGATCTTCTCATTTATCTGTGAATCCAACAGAAATAAAATGAAAATAAGTTATTTCAAGGACATACTGTGAGCAGATATCACTAAAATTCAGTTTCTACAAAGGAACTTAACACATTCTTACAGCAGAAATCTTATAGTTGAATTAATGTTAAAGGTTAAATCCCTTTAGAAGCAACACTAAGCCATATCAAGCCAGAAATAAGCTATCTTTGTATCCCTTAGCATGTTCTTCTAAGGCAACAAGTCTTATATGATCACATTATTTCTATCCCTCAGTCACCCTCTAATAACACTGAAATTGTCAAGCAGCTTTCAGCTACATTAGAAGTTACAGATGAGGTCTTAAAGAGACAAAATTTCTTCAGGTTTCATGAATATCATTAGTAAAAGTTTGCCATTTCTTCAGTCATTATTATCTGGTAAAGGCAGAAAAGCAGTTCTCACTTCTCCCCTCACCTGCTCCAACCACCTGTCCAATCAGATAATGAAGTTTTACCTTCAAATTAAAGGTGACTGATTTAAAGTTGAAGCTATGCTCCCTCTGACCCATAATATAAATGAGATTTGAGAAAGCAAAAAGTGTTAGGAAATAGGTGGGGTTATACACAGAGGGGGAAAGAATTAGTCCCAGGATGCTGGAAACAATTCTGTGTACAGTTAGGTGCTTTTAATTCTTGTTTTCTTTGAAGAAAGTCCACTGAATTTTTTTCTGTGTTTGTAAGTTGTTGAAAAATTGTTCATTATTTCATTGTTTCTCCCTATGCCTTTTTAAATTTCCTTTTATGATTGACATAAAATATGGCAATGTGTTGTAAAAGAACATTTTTGTTTAAATAAATATGTAGGGAGTGGGGTGGGGAGAGGGAAGAATAAACAACCAAATACAGAAATTCAGACGTCTGTTTCTCTGTTAATGTGTAGGAGATGAAAAGTAGTGAAAGAGAGAAAAAGAATGTTTTTAAACTGTGCTATGCAGAAGCATCTAAAATTGCTTAATCTTATTAAGTGCCTTGTTATCCTTATTTTTTCCCTACAAAAATCAGTGTCATGGCATTCCTGGTGCAAAGCAGCTCCAAATAAAAGACTGACTGCTGAAGTTCAACAGTCAGTTGAAAAGTTCTGAAAGCTGGGCTTTCATGAACAAAGCAGAGATTTGTTTTCTTTCCTTCTAAAGGGGAAAAAGGATAAATAACATTCATTTTAACTTCTTTTTACTGTGGGTTACCTCTGAGTTTACACTGTGCATGATACACACAAGCTGAGGCTTCTGAGAGAAACCTAATAGACCTTAGCTGCACAGTGAAAAATATTTTTGTTTAATCTTGCAATATTTGAAGGGAGAGAACCTCAGTTAATGTTAGCTGTCAGACATCTTCTTTGAAAAAAAACAAACCACAACTTACATTTATTCCATAGGAAGAAATCTCTTTGCTCTACAGGGAATTAACAATGCCTACAAAAACTCTCATCATTTCCTTCATCAAGAGGAGAGTTAGACCAGTATTGAACCCACTAATTATATACTTCTCCTTGTAGCCTTTAAAATCTCATATTACCGCTGACATATTCTCAGAACAAAATCTGTGTGCAGTGTCTGGTCTTCCTGTCTCAGGTTTTAATGTTTCTGAATATCATTGTGGTGTCTGAAGTCTTTCCTGTAGAAAAAACAAAGCTTCCAGGGAGGGGGCAGCCACAACTTCCTTGGGCAACCTGTGCCAGTGTTTCACCATGCTCACAGGAAAGAATTTTTTTTTCATGTCTAACCTAAATTTCCCATCTTCAAGTTTTAAGTCATTGCCCCTTGTCCTCTTGCTACACACCTGTGTAAAAAGCCCTACCCCACCTTTCTTGTAACACCCTTTCAGGTATTGGAAGGTTGCTATAAGGTCACCCTCCCAACTCCTTTTGCATCCCCTGCCTAATCACTGGTTAGTGGAATGAGGAGCAGAAAAGGCCTTGACTCTGTGTAAGTACTGCTCAGAAGTAGCTAAAACATCCCTGTGTTATCAACATTTTTTTCATCACAAATCAAAACCATAACCCCATACCAGTTACATTGAAGAAAATCAACTCTATCGCAACAAGAGCTAGAAGAGTACCTTAATGAAAGTCGCATCTGATATTGAATCCAGCTACAGATAATGCTGGGGACTGAAAGTACATCCAAAAAAACCCCAACACTTTATTGCAGACAATAAAAACATAGGTTAGGAAATCAAATGAGTTTAGGTTTGAAAATATATTGTCTCAATATTGTTTGAATAGGAAAAAAACCCCAGAGAGTAAATTCTCCTACTCCAGGTGTGGATAAAAATAAAAATAAAAAAAACCCAAAACACATAACAAAAATCTGATAATAACATTAGTTAGCAATTGTCTTAATAATTTCCACAGACATGGCGATGAATAAGTTATTCTTTGGTTTTGTATTTCTGTTCCTAACATGCAATCAAACAAGAATAAATGATCCACTCTAAAAGAACCAAGGCCTTAATTTAGAGTCTGAGAAACATTCTCATCTATATGATTAAAGAAACCATATAAAGGGTAGCTAAGAGAAAGACTGAGACTAGACATTTTTCTGTGTCTGAATGAGTCATGAATAAAAATATTCACATACATCCCTAGAAATGTTACCAGATATTTTCCTTTCTTTTAATTTAGATTATGTAAATTCTAGAAGAAAAATAAGCAATAAAGTCAGCAGCATCTGAGCATAACCAGAAAAGACACTTGGATTGGTAAACAAGAATTCTATTGATTTACCTAATCAATGTTCTTCACTAATTGATAACACTGTTAAGTAGATTAAAGATTCAGTGGAAGATATTTGTCTGGTAAATGTATTCACATTGCCTTGCCCTCACATCTCTTTACTATTTCGTCCTATGTCATGTCATTATTAAGGCATGAAGGCCAACCACAGTTTTAATTGCAAGGACTAAAGTCAAATAAACAGCACACACTTTTTTTTTTCTTAAGCATAGTTATCAGAGATATTTACAAATGGAGAAAAGTGGTAAAAGAAAAAAGTCCTGAAAAAGCTGAAAAGCTCTCCCAGAGAGAACCCTCAATAAACAGAATGTCTGTAATGGCCAAAGCAGAATACTTTCAACCGCTCTTTGTGTGAATTCAGTGTGTTTGGTGTAAATATCCAACTTCAAGTAAAGTGCACATATTTGTTGGATAAATAGGCTAGGCTGGAAATCAGTGTTCTAGCTTGTAGGAAACTTGAGGTCTGTCTGTACTGCCAAATTGGGTTCCAAGTTAAGACTCAAGCTCTGCCCCTTTCATCTTCCATAATGCATGAATGTTGACTTTTTTTCTAAGCTTTATTTTGGAGCATTTTCAATCAGTACCCAATTATGCGAAATCCATCTGTTACTGAAAAGAGAGAAGAGAGTTTTCTATAGAGATTTATTTCAATGGAGAGAGTGGGTGAAGGCTGCAGCCAACTGGGGGTTTTTTTCTGCACTGTAGAATCCTAAATGACTCAGTGTCAGAAGGTACTCAATGACTTTTCTTCCGCATCCTTCACTTCTAAAGGGCTCCAGCCACACCACCCAAGTAGCAGAAGGCAACAGCAGGATCTGCAAGAAGGAAGATCCAATCACTATAAGAGATCAGGTTCAAAACCATCTAAGGAACAAGTGCACAAGTCCATGGAATCTAACCAGAGGTATTTGAGGGTTGTGAAGGAATTGACAGATGAGGTTGCAAAGCCATTTTCCATCCTATTTAAGAAGTTGTGGCAGTTTGGTGAACTTCACACTGACTGGAAAAAGGAATAGTCCGCATTTTCTAAAAGGGAAAAAAGGAAGGCTTATACAACCACAAGCTAATCAGTTTCACCTGTGTGCCTGGCAAAATCATGGAGCAGATTCTCCTGAAGGGTCTGCTAAGACACATGGACAATGAGGAAGTGGTAAGGTCATCCAGCCTTTTGCAGTAAGAGACTGAGGCCAAGGCTCCACCTAAGTTTAATAGTGAAAATTTTAAAATAGGGCCCAATTGAACAAAGGATCATACCTTGTCAAAACTTCAGACATTTTTTTTCATTATTACTCTGTTTTACAGCCCTGCAGTTAGACCCTGCCAGTATGAAAAGCAATTTTCCAAGTTGATTTTAATTAATGCTGAGAGTAAGATCATTTGGTAGCATTGTAATAGCAACAGTCAAACTTTTCTGGTGAGATTTAGTGCTTATAAACCTATACTGGAGTGTCTTGAATACCTTCAGTCCTACAGTTGGTAAGGACAGGCACTTATACACAGTCAGAAAAACAACCTCGTTTCACCAGGTATATTATGCATCTCTTCTTAAGGAGTAAAAGTTTTGCTGTTCTTTTTGAGTTCAAGTAAGTGTTGAACAACTGTTGTTGAAGGGTTGTCAGAGGAGTAGCATGGCCTTTTTTGCCTCTCAAAAGGGGAGCAAATGAGATGTTAATGAAGTATGTTAACCACACACTTCATCTCTGTGCAGAATAAGTGACATATCCCTGGCAAATGATAGACTTGAAATCTTAGAGAACATTCAAAAATTATGAGCAAGGTTAAAAAAAGCAATGATTAATACAGATTTTTTTTAAAAAATAATGAAGCAGACATTTGTAATAGGTGAAAAAAAAAAACCAAAACCAAACCTAAGCTGAAACAACACAGGACAATTGGGTATGAAAAGACAATTTAAAGTGCTCATGGATTAATTTGATTTCTTACATACAAGCACGATATCCTAATCAGCAAGATAAGACATGGGGGTGTTTGGGGTTCTTTTCAGCTGTGCTTTCTAAGTAACTAAATACCATTATTTCAGTCAGAGCTAGGAATCCAAAAACCTACAAGGATCAGGGACATAGCACATTAAAAGGCTTTATTTCCTAACTCAAAAAATGTCATGAACAGAACTCGATGGGAAAAAAAAAATTATAACTCTGAAGGATTAAGAAGCACTTAAGAATTATTTTTTTTTTTTTCTAATTGCCTGCAATTCCCATTTCTTCAATCACCTAAAGGTCTTTTATTTAAAAATTTGGGTCAAGAGTGGAAGCAGCAGTTAAAAGAAGTCTCATCCTCTCACATTTGCAATGGAAAACAATTACTTCATTTAAAGAAATGTTAAAAAAAATTAGATAATACAAACAGTATAAAAGTAAAGAAAAGACATCCATGAAAAATTTTTGGTTAACAGGTAACAGTAAAAATAGAACACAGCTATGTATTAAAGGCAGATAAAAACCAGTTGCACGTCTTTTAAAATTGTAAACATTTTGATCATGATGATCATGATGCAGACAAGAAATACTATACCTTTTTAACCAGATGACTTTAATTACTGTGCACCCAGAAATAATAACATATTGTTAAAAGAACTAGAAATTCAGCACATGCCTATGCACATACCTGCTTGTGGATGACACAAAACTAGGAGTGGCTGCCATGCCAGAGGGTCCCGTAGCCATGCAGAGAGGAATGCTGGAGAAATGGGCTGACAAGAACATGATGAAGTTCAACAAGGAGAAGTGCAAAGTTCTGCACCAGAGGAGGAGGAAAAAGCCCAGGTACCAACATATCTTGAAGACCACCTATGTGGAAAGGAGTCTGGCAGAAAAGGACCTGAGGGTCCTGGCAGACACATTTTTGAACACAAGACAGCTACGTGTCTTTGCCACAAAAAGAGGCTAATTCTATCTTGGGTTGCATAAGTCAAACTATTACCAGCAGGCTGAGGGGAGTGATCTTTCTCATCTGTTCAGCCCTGGTGAGGCCATACCTGGAGTATTGTTCACAGTTCTGAGCAACTCAGTTCAAGAGAAACATGGACATACCTAAGAGAGTCTAGCAAAATACCATAACATGGTCACCTTGTCATAGAAGGAGGTCAGGTTTGTCCAGAAGGACCTGACTTTCATGAACCCAAGAATCATGACAGTTCATCATCCAACAGGTAGCTAGTTCTTCACAGAAATTTGCCTTTGTGCTTGAACCTTCAACTACTTTCTTGGTTGAATACAGGCAGAGGCCTTCATATACTCACTTGTGAAGTGGGAAGGTATGGACACCAGAGTAAGAGACACACATATCAAGGAGTTAGGGGCACAAAGAAATGTCATGCATATAGAAAAGATATGCAGGTTCCAGAAGGTGCAGACAAATATTGTAATTTAGACTTGATGTGAAAAACAGACATGCTGGGCACAAAAAAAGAGGAGCAGATAAAAATAACCTCAGTGAGAAAGGGAAAAGTTTATTGCATCTGGACAAAAAATGTTTTGCTTGTGTAATTACCTTTTTATCATGTTAATATTTCTGTATATTTATTTAAAATGAACTTTTAGACATTTTGATTTCTTTTTTTCCTGAAAAAGAAGACATCTGAAACAAACTTGTCCCCAGTAGAAATGTATTCCCTTAACTGTCATGTATAAAAATATGATTTCTCTGAGAAACACTCCAGGAATAAAAGTGTAGCATGAAGTATAGACAGATAACTTATTTATCTAATCTTCAGATTTGTTTGCTATTAGTAAATAGCTTGCAGTCCTACAAGTACTTTCATTATGTTCATTTTTCTTATTTATCTGCTTGTCATGGAAATGAATTTCTATTGATTTTTCTAAAACCTAAGATTATTTGAAAACTCCTCAAGTCTTATTTAATATGAGAACATTTCTTCTGACCTTACAAGCTTTAATTGGAGTTCCTAACTGCTACAATCTACATTCTGTCACTACACTTCCATTTCAACATGTATCTTATTTCTGCTTTTTTACTACATACTAAAATCTGAGCTCTCTCTGCAGCCTGTTTCATTCAGCATGTTAAAAGGTGATTATCTGAGGCAGAATTATGCTTAGTAGTAAAAAAGTAGCAGCTTTGGTAACTTTGTGACCTATACTTCTTAGTCCGTTTGCCCTGTTCTTATTGGAAAATGGATGTAAATATCTATGTTTACACCAAGTGTTCATCTACTAGATTGAATAATGTTGATGTTGGTGACATAAAGCAAAGTCTGTTATAGGTAGATTTACTCTAGAAATGGCTCAGCTGGTTTGTGCTCTAACTTTCCAGTCATTTTGTAGTTTCTAAGACTACACTTGATACTTAGATTCTAAAAGATTAAAAGAGAATTAACCATGAGCAACAAATGGATTGGAAACAGTCAGAAATTCATAGCAACTAAAGTCAAATCAGCCCTCAAGAGAGTACCTCTGACCTGAATATCTTGACCATTCCCCTAAAATATTTTTCTAACATGTTCTGAAGCCTTGAATTTGAAAGATTACAATCTCTGCTCCAGTTCTCTCTTATATTCATTAGAAATTCTTCCCTTAAGTCCAGCATAGGAAGGAATACAAACTAATAACTCATTCCTTTCATGTTTTCAGATTTTTTTTTTTTTTTTATGGATTTAAAGTCTATATTAAAAAAGACCCTACATTTGTCAACCTTACTGTGTCTTCTAAGCATCTTAAAACCCTTGCTAAGCTCCCATTTTTCTCTAAGTTCTTCATATCTGTCTTGAGGCAACCTAAAAAAAACCAACTCATTTTATGGGAGATTTGATGATGTTTGGCAAATATCTGGGAAAATAGTATCCTGCTATTCTTTAATTGAAAGCATTATAATAAAAATAATAATGAGCTATGGGGAAAAAATTAAATTCTGTTTAGTTTAAAAGGCATTACAGATTAGAATGCATACTAAAGAAATAGTTACTGGAAATTTATAAAGTACCCCAGCAAATCGGCATAGGTAATTGAAATCTGTGGCACAAAATCTTGTGTCATTGACACCAAGTCCATCTGGAGGCCAGTCACTAGTGATGTACCCCAGAGATCCATACTGCAGCAATACATCCTTCTTAGTGACATGTTCAAGGGGATGGAGTGTAGCTTCAGCAAGTTCACAGAGGATACAAAACCATAAGGCCTGATTTATAGACCAGATAGGTGGACAGACTGAAGAAATTAGACAGACTGAATAAAGTTAAGCAAGGAGAAATGCCAGGTCCAGACCCTGAAGAGGAGTAATGGAATAGTTTTGGGCTAGAAGGGACCTTTAAAGGTCACCTACTCCAGCTCTGAAGCAACAGGACAGAATGGAAGTTTCCAGATGGACAAAAGGATGGCAGAGAAAGACTTGAGAGTCCTGGTGGACAACAAGCTGACCAGAAGCCATCAATGTTCCTTTGTGGCAAAAGGGCCAACAGCCTCCTGCATTAGGCAGAGCATTGTCAGAAGGTGTAGGGACCTTTTTCCCCTCTGTTTAGCTCTGGAGTACAGTGTCCTGTGCTGGGCTGCCCAGTACAAGAGAGATATGGATGTACTGGAGCAAGTCTAGCACATGAGTATTAATGGGCTGGAACATCTGTCATGATGCCGGACAAGAGAACAAAGAGGAACAAGAATATTCAGCCTTGAGAAATTTCAGGGAGGATCTCATCCATGTGTTTAAGTATCTGATGGGGGCTGTAGAGAAGACATTTTTTTCAGCAGCACTCAATCACAAGATGAGAGAAAATGAGAACACATAAAAACCCAAGAAATTCCATCTGAACACAATAAAGCACTTTTTTTTTTTTTTTTTTTTTTTTTTGCTATGAAGGTGGTCAAACACTGGCACAGGTTGCCTAGGAAGATTTTGAAGCCACCATTTATGAAATATTTAAAACTTGATTGGTCCTGGTTAACCTGATGCAAGTGACCCTATTGTAAACAAACACAAGAGGTTCTTTACAGCATAATGATTCTGTGATTTTGTGAAATAATTTATCTGAACATATTCTAATGGCAATCTAATAAATGGAAATTAATCTGGTGAAGGAAACAAGACAGAAGCTTTTAAAAATCAGTGGCAGTGGGGAAGGATGAAAAGAGTAAATGGGTGCGAGGGCAAAACTAGTGCTCAAGAGAAGCTCCTTGGGGCTTTGGACATGGCTAGAGACAATTATTTTAGATCATCTGCTCTTAAAAAATGAAATGCCACACATTAACCATCACACCAAAAAAAACCCCAATATTGCAAATAGCAATAACAAGGGAGAGAAATATAAGCTTGATCATTTCTGTTGATTACAGCACTGTATCCCTTTTGTATCCCAAAATTATATCAGTGAGATAAAATTAACTGCAGGCAGCCATACCACAAAGGGGACAGACAGCACTTCCTGAGGATGAGGGGTAACTGAGCTGTTTCTGATACTCAGAAATCTCAGACAGTTACAGAAAAAGACTAAAAGTTAGAACTTGTCTTCAATGACACAATGAGAAAAAAGGTGAATTTTCATTCACTTATTTTCAAGTATCTGTGTTTTATGCTCATATGAAATAGTATATTTTTGTTAAGATGGGTGTATTTAAAACCCTATCTTCAGAAAGAGAAGGTCTTCTATAAATTTCTTTCTCAAAGCTTTGATGTTTACTCAAGAGCCCCATCACAACATATGAGTTTATTCTTCCTGAATTCATAGCAAACTGGAAGATATTAATGTGGCATATGACCCATTGTTCAGCACCAGAGCAGAAATTTTTCCAGATAACAGCTTTGCATCAAAGCATTCCTCTACATTCTTACATGCTGAGTACAGCACTTGTTATTAATTCATTAATTTGTATAGGTCTGAAAGTAATGATTTGCATAGCTATTCAGGAAAACCATTAGTATAATTGTCTTGCATACAAATATTTCTTTTCCTTTATTCTTATTTTCATGAGTACAAAGTAACAATTTTGGTCTCTGCCTCAAAACTTAAAATCAATTATCTTAAAATCAAATCAAATTATCTTAAAATCAAAAACTTAAAATCAAATCTTAAAATCAATTTAAGAGAAATATTAGGCCTGTTCACTTGATTTTTCCCCCCCTGATTAGATCTTACATAAAAGATGTAAAATGACTCAATCCAGAATAGGTCTGTTAAACATCTGGATTTATCATCACTGCTTCAACACCCACCCACAGAGGAGAGACTAGAACCTGTGTCTACAACACTCATATATTTTCTCAAGAGCTCCTTATTGCAGCAATTCTGGAATTTTTGAAAAAAAATGCTTGACAGGTGAAAATTCTCAAGGAAATACCATAAACCAATGTATTTCCAAAGAATAAGTGAAACTTAGGGGAAATTTTATATCAGCGTTTTAACAATTATAAAGATAATAATGATGAGCAATAAATGTTTTTACTTACAGGGGATATCAGCAAGTGTTTGAAAACTGGTAAAATATTATTACATTTTACAAATGAAACAAAATATTTTATTCACTTTTTTTCAGTCTAATGTCTGAGAATCTCCCTCCAGTAAGCCAAAGAGAGTTACACACCTATTTGTGTCAGAGCCTATTCTAGAAGACAGATATCCTAATTCCTTTGTTGAAAAGTTGGATACCAAATATAAAAGCCTCCAAACATTGACATATGATTTTATAAAATAATATTTATAGTTAAAATTTAGGTAAGAGTCTTTTTATTTTCAGTTAGACATTCCACCATGGATTGAAATTAATGATGTGAACATTAAACTCCTTTGAACAAACGTGTCTTGAAGCAGATGTACTACAAATGAACAAAAGTAAAATTATTTTTCACAGGACTTCCCATCTGGAGAAGACAATTACTGCATGGTCTATATTATATGGTTATCTATCATAGACAGAATTTGCTACAAGGTTATTAGATTTTTAATATTTCTTTGACTTTTAGTGCATTATGATTTAAGAATCAGTTATTTCCCGGTCTTGAAAACTGCTGCACTTAGATTGCATCCACAGAGTTACACTGAAATTTATGAATACCATCAAAATCACTTCACAAATTAAGAGTCATTAATTTCCACTTCTACAATTGTGGAATTCAAATGAAAATTCAGAATGCAAAGAGACTACATTTTTCTAAACACCTCAGCAGTTTATCTTGTCACTAAGCCACTTGTCACCAGACTCAACTACAACATTCTACTTAAAAAAGCAAACAAGTACTGCAGAGAGTTAGAGAGATGCCTTGCTATTTCTTAGCTTCATGACCATTGGAAAGCAAACCAGGTACAGAGTTCTGCATTATCAGGATTGATAAATTCTTCTTAATTTATTAATTTTTTTTACAATATAACTTCTGGGTTGTTTGGGGATTTTTGGGGGTATTTTTTGTTTTTTGTTTTTTGGTTGTTTTCAATTACCTGAAAAAAAAAAAGAAGAAAAATAAAAAAAGCATGTAATGAATATGCAGATGAATAATTCCTTATTACCTGAACAAACTTCTTGTGGGTATATTATTATATTATAATAATATTATAATTACTATGGAATTAATTCTTATAATATAATATATCATATTATATGATGGCGAACTATTGAAGATGGAAGGTCACACATTTCTGAATTAGTTTTTTTACCTCAGGTCAGTGGACTGGATACTCAGGTGGTATAAACATAAGCCATTTTAGTAAAGCTCATGGTCATATGTCTACTGAAACACTTGAGAATGCTGCCTGAGGTTTGTATGTTTCTTCCCTTGAAACCCAACCATAAGCTTCCACTGGATATCTCAGGGTTTGGGCCTATGTGTTTCCAGGATCCAAGGGACAGCTCTGATTCAACACTATTGCTTATTCTTGGTTGATGAGAAAGGCAGCAACCCATGAGACAAAGTCATGTCATAAAGGCTACAGAAAATTACAAAAAGATAAAATTACAGTCAGAAAAAGACTTTTTGAGACAAATTTTGCTAGTAGCTCTAGATTCAAGATGGGAAACATTAACATGAAAAAGTTTAAAATCCTAAAAGAAAAAAATAATGGAGTCTAATGAAGAGTTGTCAGACCAGATTGAGTTGGTGTTTCAGTGTTGTGGGATACTGGGAAAGATAGCTGAGAATCCAGTATAGGAAGCTATGGAGGTGAACTGATCTTTCCAAGTGGTGCTTGCTGGACATCCAAAAACTTCAGGGTGGTGAGGTCATGGAGGCTCACAGCTCTTCATCTCTGTGGGTTAGCCCATATGTAACTGTTATATGCCTTTAAAATGAGTATATCCTGCTAGCAGATTCTCCTTATGCATAGCTAAATATTTTCAAACAAATTCACTTAGTAGTATAACAGCAGAATATTTTACCATTTTGGAGGATTACTTCATTTTGAGTAATTTTGGATTCAAGCTCGTTTCTTTGTTTTCTTCTTTTTTTATTGCCTCCCTTCTTGCTTTCCTTTCTCTCTCTCTTCCTAACTGTCTTTGTTATTCCACTGAAATATCAGCTAACTTGAAAATTAACACCATATTAATATCCTGATGTTTCAGAAGACAGAGTAATTATTTTAGGACAAAATATTTCCTCTGTGATTTTCCTCCATTTTATGAATCCTTGGTCTCTTTTACTTTATGGTAACAAGCAAAGGATCTGTATTGTTTCCCTCTCTTCCTGGTGTTTGGGTTAATAACTTATGATGTCTCCATCAATAGGAAATTGTTTCCTTGTCCTTTAGCAATTAAGGGGTTGCAGTAAATTTAGGTTTGATACCCTCAACTTCAGCATCTAGTCTGAAGCCCAAGTCCCTCAGATAGCTATAAAACACATTGCTGTAATAATGAATTTCCGTGTTTCCCCTCTTGCTGTTGCCAGATGTCTAGAACTGATATAGAAGAAATATTGATTTCTAGTGGAAATTAGGAATTAACCAGAAACTCACAAAACTGCTATAGAAATAGGAGTACTGTCTTTGGAAATGTTACCCCCTAACCAATGTTACAATAATGAACATATTGTAATGGTACATTAAAGGATACCAGATGTCCCTGAAAGAATGGTGGGTTTACTAATTCCTCTGAATACTTCCCAGTTAATAGTTTAATTTTGCATACAATGGACCTGAATAGTTACCATAAATATTCCAATGAGAAATGAGGGACAAATATTATATAATAAGAAATCCTATCCCAAATTTGATTTACATATTGGAAAGCACAGATTAAAAAACAACAAAAAACAAACAAACAAAAAAACCCAAAAAAAACAAACAAAAAAAAGCAAAAAAAACCCCAAAACAAAACAAAAAACAACAACAACAAAAAAAGAACCGAAAACCAAAAACCCAAAACCAAACAAAAATAAAACACTTCTTTTTAAACTACAAAGAAGTAATGGGACATATTATCTTTTCCACAAATAGCAAAGCTACTCAATTAAAAGACATGTGAAGATCATAAGACGAAGAATATGATAGTTAATTAGCTAATGAGACTATAAACTATCCATTGAAATTGCCCATTTCTGCACATTAGATGTTTTAATTTGATATTTGTTAGTTTTAGACACAGACATATCTCTGATCAAAGGTGTTGGCAAACATGGATCTTAAGAGAGGATGTTTCATTTGGCTTTCGTTTCTTGTGTGGGTTGTAACCTAGTAAGTTAAAATTTCTGTGTTAGGACTTATATGTGTGCATGTGTCAGAGAAAACAAATCATCCAGTTTTACACATAGCCTCAGTAAAAGTCCTATTCCAGCTACATATCCTTGAGATTTGTTTAGTTTGGATGATTCTCTCTTTTATTTAATTTTTTTTTTTTTTTTTTTTTTTGGTGTAGTTGCATATTGATATAACTGGTAAACCTGGAAATGAAGAGGATGTAAACCTTTTGTAGGTTTTCTGTTGACCCAGATGGTGCCGTGCCTTTCTCATACATATTTGTTCCTCTTGTCTGCCACTCCTTTGTTGTCCTCTTTGTTGTGTGCATTTCCATTCATATTTAGGTATATGAGCCTTGCATTTTCTCCATTAAGTTGCAGTCTTCAGTATCACGTTCCAGAACTCATCCGCTTTTGCATTTCCTTCAGCTACTCTCAGTTTCCATTTAATTCCTGTTTTCTTCCACCATGGTTACTTCAATTATTCATGACTATTCCTGCATTGTAATTCTCTGATGCCTTTTGGCCTAATCAAATAATGTCTTTCTTCCTTTCATGTCACACAGGTTTGTGTCCAAGGTGTTCTTTATATCTTGATTTGAGCTTCTAGGGGAAAAGTCATATTAACTCACACACTGTGATTAAGCTCACATGGTACTTATATCAGATTATTGTGTTTATCCATAAAGAGAGTATTGTTTATGGGACAAAGTCAATTTGACAAATTGCCTCTATTCACTTTCCACTCTGTCACCTGAAACATCTCTGTTCTATATTGATTCTTTGCTCACAGGTCAATTTCTTCATGTGTTTCTTATTCTGTTGTAGTTTTATGCCACTTCTCTCTACCCAGAGGTCTTACTGCCTCTCATACGAGCTCTCAATAATCAAATCCTTTTAAAACAAAACAAGAAGAAGTGAGGGATAAACTAGGCATGACAAGATGTGTGAGAGTAGCCTAGCGTAAGAAGGTTAGTGAATTTATAAGTGCCATTGTGGCTGATGATTCCTTTTTTTTTTTTTTCTTTGTCTCATGTACTGGTTTGCTAAGACTCCCATTTTGCGAAGAAGAATAGTAAGCATTTCTGACATGAAATTGACAGGATTTTTTATATGTGAGTGAGTTGCTGAAAAGATCAAAGATAGAGAAGTTTCCATAAATTTTCAGAGCAGGACAAGGTTTCTGGTAGGATAACATAGATGCTGGGACACAGATCATTTAGGAGGTATTATATAGTACTCAGTAAATTGTTTGGAAAAAGAGTTACATAATGATGTGTTAAGTTTTACAGATAATACAAAATATGAGTTTGTTCTATTAACAATAGGGGAAGAATTTAGGAAGAGCATTTTCCATTGTCTTAACTTTTTATTTTGGGGAAACTGCAAAGATGTTTACTGAAAATATGAACCTAACAGGAATTGTCAGTTCTTTGGGTAAACACAAAGTACTCTAATTTCTACACATGCAGATTTGAAAACAATAAAGCCTCATTTTAGTACAGTAAGATTCAAAATTAAAGATAAACAAGTTTTTATCAAAATTGTTGCCCAAAAGAGCAATTTAAAATGTATTGGAATTGAGTTTAGAAAAATAGTCATAAAAGTGTCATAAATTCATGAAGTGGCAACCTCTCACCCATTTGTCTCTGGATAAAACTTCCTTTAAGATTTCCCTTTTATTTTTCTTGGGAAATATTAAATTATTCTGATTTCTTACTATGTGTAAATACTAAAATGCAAAACAAATATGGTTTTGAGTTAAGTTTCATATGGTTTAAAAATTGCTAACTTTGCATCTATGTCACTTCAGCTCTGTTTATATAAGAAACTCTGTTTATTTAAGTGGAGCTGCCTTAGCAGGAATTAAAAAAGAGAGGCCAGCTCTGAAACAAGTATCTTTCCATACAGCTCCACGTTACCTGAGTAGCTCTGCTTAGAGACTCAATAATTAGCCTGTGAATGCCTTGGTGTTAATATTGCTACTGTGACTTCAGGAATTACAGACTTGTGTTGCTGTGTCCCATTTACCTATCTATCTTAGTTATGTCAAAGGCAAATTGATAACTTCTTACCCAGCAAAACACTGTGCTACATAAAGATGTTCATAGATTCCCAGCACTCTATTAAAAGAAATTGTCTTCATAGCTAGTTGTCTTCTTACTACCTGGTAAAATGCAGCTCTAGTTACTGAACAGGGTCCCTGGAAGTTACTGCAGTCATAATTTAGCTTTGGAATGAAAAATGACTGGTCATAGCTGAAAACTAAACAATTAAGATCCTTGTGATTAGGTGTCAGTTTATTTTCTTCTTTTTTTGTTCTTTGTATTTTGTTCTTTTTTTAATAAAATGCTTCTACAAGAATAATGGAATTTTACTAGGAATACTGCATACAGCCCTGGAGCCCCAAAATATGAAAGAGATAGATGTGTTGGAGAAGTCCAGAGAAGGGCCACAAAGATGATCAAAGAGCTGAAGCACTTCTGCTCGAAGACAGGCTGAGAGTTGGTGTTGTTCAGCATGGAGAAGAGAAAGCTCCTGGAAGACTTTATAGATGCCTCCCAGCGCATGTAGGGGGTCTACAGGAGAGCTGGAGAAGAACTTTTCACCAGAGAGGGTAGTGACAGGAAAAGGGGTATTGGTTTTAAAATGAAAGAGGGTATATTTACATTAGATATTATGAAGAAATTTGTCACCATGAGGGTAGTAAAATACTGGAATAGGTTGCCTAGGGAGGCTGTTGATGCCCCCTCCCTGGAGGGGAGGCCTTGTGCAACCTGATCAAATGGCAGCTGTCCCTCCCTGCCCATGCAGGGGGGCTGGATCTTGATGATGTTTAAGTTCCCTTCCATCCTAAATCATTCTGTGATTCTATGATTCTACGATTCTATGAAATGAACTTCACCTATACAAGGACTTTGTACCATCCCTCTTCCTGAGAGTGACATGAATGCAGAAAATGGCAGCCAGGCTGGGCCCTACCCTCTCCACCAAAGAGAAAGTGTCATTAGGTTGACATTGTACATGGGACCAGATGGCAGGCTATGAGCAGAAGATTACAGTTCCTTGGAATTGAATGACAGGTTTTATTCTCAGTGCTACAGTAGTTACAGAGAGTTTTCAAAGTTCAATAAGTAAAAGTCACATAACTTGTGACCTCATCCTGCAAATTAGGAGAGAAAACTCTTAAGGATAATAAGCTTGGCCAGATAGATGTCGACTTTCAGGTCTAATGAGGATCATATTGTATAAGTAGACAGCATTCTCGTCTTTTAATTAAAAAGATATAAACATATGGCATGTTTTGTCCCCATTTTTTGTTGTGAGACATTTCAGCAATATAACATACTAGCTTATGGTAACAGATGAAGGAAAAAGCAATGCTCTTCATTTGGCATTTAACCTTCCTGGTGTCTCCCAGTACTCTCTCTACAGCTGCAAAGTCACACACAAAACCAGTTTCTGTATCATGCAAAACATTCTTTATATAGTCAGTAATAAAATGTAAAATCAGAAGTGTCTACATTTTTTGTAAGAATGACCAGGAAAATCAAGTATAGGTCATTTTATATACAGGTTAATAGCATGTTAAAGGACTGGAAGGGTATCTTCATATATGGAAATGTATATGCTTAATGATAAAAGAAATTATCAGAATAACAAAAAATCTTTACGTGATGTTTAGCAGCTCATTTTGCAGTTCTATCATGTAGGTTTTAAGCAGAAATTTGTTAAATATGAATGATTCATTGTTAAAAAACAGAATATCACATGTGATTATACAAGAGATTCTAGTATATACTGTCTCCTGAATTATTATCAATAACTTTAAAGAAAAGATCTGTAAAATAAAGCAAGGCGTAATTAAAGTAACATGAGGCTGTCCCCTTCCAAGCTCTATATAACTTTCAGAGTTGGCCCTGTAGCTTTTTTGGAGGGTTAGTAATTATCTTAATAGAGAGTATACCTATCAGTGCTGAGTAATCTTAACATCATCATCTTCAGTCTTCTGTCTTCACTTTTAGTGACTACTAACATGGTCATTATCCACTAACATTATCAAAGTTTAGAGAAAAATCTATAAAACAGATCTCAAAATAAGTTGGTGTATGTACTCTTAGTTAAATATAATGTGTGAAGCACCCTGCCAAGGTGTGTTAAGTATAAATCATCTTAGTAAATATCTTTAAAGTAAGCTAAAGGCTAAGCCAGACAAGCACATCTTTTAGAACTCAGAGCTGTCCTTCTTACAAATATGACATCGAAAACAATTTACAGTGAATGTAATGTATTCTCTGCTTCTTGGGGCCTTGAGACCAATATGAGATTGACTGTTTTTTTCTAAAGGTATGTTTTAGGAAGCTCATAAATGTGAGATTTTTTGCAGTGTAGAACTTACTGATTTTTCTCTTTACAAGCATGCACATAGAAATCTGAGTCTTTCTGGCCTTGTATGTACTAATCTAGAAGTGACAGAAGCTCCTTTATGGAGGATCTCTGCACTGAAGACATAATTAACTTTTACACATATACTGTGGGATTCAGTTGCAAAGGCTTACAGAACCAGTTATGGGGAAGAAGCAAAGTGCCAAACCACGGGTGCCATTGATGTTCATCATGTCACAGCTGGGCTGTCATCAGCTTGATTCTGAAAGTAGAGAAAGGAAGAAGAAAAGAAAAGGTAGTTCCACCTCCATCTTTGTACACAAAGTATGGTAAATAAATCTTGGAAAATAAATCTTAAAAAAACACCCAGATTTGCAGGAAAGTCTTCTTTATCCCTTGTACGATGTATCATAGTGAAGAAAAGTTAACCTGTAATAATGGGAAATGTTTAAAATTCCCATTTCCTCTTCTTACTCTCCTACCCATCCTGCAAACTTCTGGTTAAGAGACTTCTAGTTATTCATTGGCACTCATGTTTTCACTTTTCAGTAAAGAAAGGCATTAATACTACTGCCGTTAATATTGCTGCTGAATTAAAAAAAGCCCTACAAATCAAGCCTTCTTTTTCATTCTTAATATGAGTGTTTCAGACTTAAGCATTGCTTATGTCAAAAATGATAGAATTAATCCAGAAAATAAACATAACTTTACAGTAATATTTCTCGTGGAGACAAAAAAAAAACCCTGCCCCCCCCCCCCCCAAAAAAAAACCCAAAAAAAAAAACCCCGAAAAAACCAAACAGAACCAAACCAAACCAAAAAAACACACCAAAGAAACAGTTCTGAAGTTCCTCAATTAAAAGAATTAAGAAGATGAAGACCCACGTATGAAAAGTCTCTTTAAATTGACACTATAAACATATGATTGAATAATTTCAATATATAAACACTATGAGGGAAAAAAAAAGGAAAATCATAAGCAATTGAGATAAAGCATGAAGTAAGACTTATGGGCATTGGCAGAAAAACTAGAAAAACTGTGACAACTGAAAATGCCATTTTCATAGATTATTATGCAATAATTATAGGAAGAAATGCATTATGCTAGAGACAGTAAATGTTTAAAAAAGAGCAAGAAAATCAAAAGAAAGGGAAAACAAGGCAAGGCAAGGCCAGGCAGCAAAACTGTGGATCACAGGATAAGATCTTTTATACTTCACTTTAATTCAATGAAAAATTACAAAAACAAATTACTTGTATAGCTCAGGCTTTTACCAGATGCAGAAACTAGATAGCAGCTCAGAAACAGAAAATTGAGCACTGAATTAACATTGCAGGGAAATCAGTGAAGTGCTGACAAAACTTCCTTGGGATTTTGCGGAGAAAAAGAAGTGGCAGCTTAGTATGATGGATTCGTTTTACCACCATCAAAGCAGTGTAATTTACAGCTCAGATTCCAGGGCATGGGCCTGACAAGAAGCAATTTTGTAAAACCCAGCAGCCTCTACTTTTGACTAAAATTAGTGAATAGAAGACTAAGGGATCAATTACCCAGAATAAAAAATTCAAGCAGTTAGTTACACAAATAAAGTAACAAGACCTAGAATGGGTGATTCACCCCTTTGGAAGCCTGCAGGACATTTTTAAGATTCTTTGGACACCTAAAGATCTGGATTATATCCTCATATCACATGGCTGAATAAATAAAGCAGCTCACCCTATATATCACCTCATGATGTACTACAATTATTACTCCCCTGCCTTCTTAAACCATTTACTGCTCTGTAACACCGTGGTGTTTTATTCACCACATTCTGTCAAGATAGTTCTTTCTCCTGATAAACTTTCACATTTAGAATTTTTACAGTTTTCTTATTATTCTTCTTTCTTTTTTCTTCTTGTTTTGATTCAAAAGACAAAAAGCTAGTCTACCCTTTTCACTATCATTACATGTTCTACCTACTGATATTGCTGAGATATCACTGTTTTTTATTTGGATGGTTTTAGACTTCTCAGGATTTTCTATTAGGCCTTGTTTTTGCTTTTCTGGATCTTTAATCTGTAACAGTGTTTTATTGTCATAAGTATTTAGTTGTCTATCTTACTTTTCAGTAGTAAGATCCCAGAGCTCACATCTGTATAAAAAATAACAACTATACTGACTTGAAATGTAAACAGAAAACTCAGCTTTCTCTATTGAGGAATCCCTACAAAAGAAAAGACATCATTTCTATTTATTTTCATTGCGGTTTTGCAGAAGCAAATATTATAACTTTTTAATGTTAATTTCCTGACTCCTTCAAAATAGCAAGAAAGTCTCTCTTCTTGTTTTCTTTTGTTTGGTTGGTTTTTGTTTGGTTGGGTTTTTGGCCACTGTCTTAATTTGCTTTAGGTGCTGTTTTTCACCATTGTGAATTTGGATTTTCAGATACACCAAGCTACTGTCTAAGATAGGTGGCTACTCTTTATATAGATTTAATATCAGTTTGTTCTCTCTCTGCCCTGGTCTCCAATTCCTCCTTCAAGCTATGGTTATAGGTATTCACACTAGAGTACAGAAGCACAGTCAGATCTGACCCAGTATGTTTGCCATATATCATTACAAGTTTTGAGCACAATCTTTCCTGTTACTTTTTCCATTTCTCTGGCCATCTTTATAACTCTGTGCTCAGTGCTTTTAATATTAAGTCAAATCACCACTATCTCAAGGTGTTTCATCTCCTCCCTTACGTCAATAAGTCCTGTAGATAATTAATTTCTGGCTTTATTCCCATACTGAAGTCATAACCAGCAGAATTTGTAGTCCGCATTCATGTTGGACATTTTGAATGCAAATATAACAATTTCAAGAGGTACTTCAAATTCTTTTATTACAGTATAGAGACTATATATATATATATATCCTGTAGCACTTGCAGGCTATTCTTGTGCTTTCTTAAAATCTATTAAAAAAATAAGGATAGAAATGAAGCTTATTTCACCACAATTGTATCATATAATTCACCCATATTTCCTAAACCAAATTGTCTTTCTCTCACTATACTCTCTTCATAAATACATTAAATTTTATATTCTAGAAGGAGATACCACACTCTCATGTCAATTACATTCCCTTTTCCCAGAATGGGGCATGTGATTTCCACATTTTTTTGTATTGTTTTAATTCTTCATGTGTATGAAATTTTTTGCAGTGTCTAAGTTAATTGCTCATTCTTTACTAATTCACCGTTAGAATATCTCATGCTCTGTTGCTCTGAGTTTTTCTCCTAACTCTCTGTAAAATTTACATCTTCAGACAGTTCACATAGCTGAAAATTGCATACTTGAAGTATAGTACTACTTCTCCATCTAATATACATTCTGGGGAAGAAAGGGAGGCGGGACTGTGTGGGAAGGAGAAGGCTTTACTTCTGCCTGGTTGAGCATTTTCTATCAAGACAAAAAAAAAAAAAAAAAAAAAAAAAAAAAAAATTCTTTGATGGTGCTTGACCAGATTCTTGGCTATAATTTTGGCTTTATTATAATTCCCATAACAGAATGATTAAAGGTATAGTCTTGTTCACAGTAATGAAATGACCAACTTATTCTATATTTCTGGTCCTTTTTCCATATCCATGACTACTTAATAATATTACCACTTGTATTTTTCCAGAATTTGCTTAAGAGTTTGAATATTAATATTTAAATTTTTGTTTGTATTTCAGAGAGTATGTAACACAATAACCATCTGTAAGATACTACATGGTCACTGATCTTTAAATTCTCTCATCTCTCTGAGATCCAGAAATGTCCCAGTTTAACTTCAAAAGTCATGAAAGCACACAGTTTCTCTTGTGTTCTAAAATTGTCACTCTCATGCAGCATTCTTACCACACTGATAAAAAAATGACAAGAAAGCAAATGAAAAGTGAAGTAATTGCTGGCTAATCCACCAAACTCACTGACTGAATAATCAGGTTGATTACAGATGAGATGCATGATAACCTCCTCAGGTTCATAGTACCAATTCTCCTAATGCTGCACAAAAATAACCCAAAACCAAAACAAAACCACAAACTTCTTATTAGAAAACGTTAGATGAAAATTACTTGACTTCATAAAAGAGAAATGGTATTTGATGTCAAAAAAAGGAAATTGGCACATGCTATGGAAAAAGGAAAAGAAAGTACCCCCATCACATCTGGCGTGACAGCAGGTAGGTATAGTTTGAAAAGGCTAGTAGGGAATAAACCTGCAGAAGAAAAATCAGTGGCAAAGAATACTAAGAGAGTCTGCAGGTTTCAATGTCATTCTGGTGTGGGGATGCAGACACAGCATTGTCAGTGCTGTGGGAGATCATGAACAGAACTCATCGCTCTGCTAAAACAGAGCCAGCAGATAAAGATGAAATTCTATGAAAAAATGACTGACTCAGGATCAGACAGGGAATGCTGGCAGGTCAACTAAAAGCTACAATCTGACTCTTACAATGTACAGCTGCTTATATTGTTCATAGGTCTACATGTTTTAGAGAATAAAAAAGATCTATGAAATTGCTGTTCATTTCTACTGGTGAATTTCCAATGCATGAAAAGCCCTGGAGAAAGATAAAAATTACATTTATTGCTTCAACATATTATTTTCATCTTCTGTCACTTCAAATTGTTGGTAGAGAGATTCCTATAAAATAATGGAAGTGAGAATGCTTAAATCATGGTCGCTGTTACCATTAGAATGAGTACATCCATTCAGAAAACAAGTGTTTGCAATAGTTCTTGTCACTATGCTTGTATTCACAGAGCTGATTCAGAGGACAGTGTTTTTTGAAATATATTATGTATAGTTCACAAATGCCTTCATTATTCTTGCTACAGTTTTGATGTGCATACAAGAAAGAGGTGGAGACAAGCATAAAAATGGCAACTGCACACAAAAGTGATCTTCAACCTGATATTAGCATAGAATAGAAAACCCTCAGTGAAGTCAGTTATGTTCAGTTTTCAAAGAACACAAAGGCCCTGAGAACAAACTATGTAAAATAAACCTTCTCATATTCATCATCCTGTCGGTAGCTACATACACAAGAGAAGCAATATTTGCCTCTCAAAAACAGAGCAGTAGCAACTGAAAATTGAAAGAGGTAAAATAATGTCAAGAAAGCAAACAAAAAAATTTCTACAATTTTTCTACAATTTCCATTCTACAAGTATATTATTTTAGCCAGCAAGTCAGAGCTGCTGCAGGAATCCAATGGCGTGAGTGTCATCATTTAATCTGAGTGGTCGACTAAGAACCATCCAAATGATCTTTCATTTGCCCTCAGTGCAATGGGGGAAGAGAACTGAAAGGGTAAAAATAGTAAATCTCATGGCTGAGATAAAGACAACTTAATAGGTAAAGTGAAAGTCATGTGCACAAGGAATTCATTCAATATTTCCCTTTGGCACGGAGGTGTTCAGCCATCTCCAGGAAAGTTGAGATCCATCACATGTAACAGTTATTTGGGAGGAGAATCACCGTCTATCCAATTATCCCCCACTTTTCTGTGTTACCCTAAATTTATGGTGCTGAGCATGATGTCATACTTTATGGAACATCCTTTTGGTCAGCTGGGGTCAGCTGGCACAGATGTGTCCCCTCCCAACTCCTTGTGCATCCCAGCCTACTTGCTAGTAGGGTGGAGTAAGAAGCAGAAAAGGCTTTGACCCTATGTAAGCAGTGCTCAGCAATATTCAGAACATCCCTGTGGATGTTTTCATTACAAATCCAAAACAACTAAAACAGCCATATCTATATGAAGACAGCTCTATCACAGACGAACCCAGCACAACTGGTGAGGACAAAAATGGATGGTCCGGTGAGACAACGTCACATGAATGAGAAAATGCAGACTACACAATTTTCAGGCCAAACAACAAAAACAGTCAGCATCATCTGCAGATGTTCAAACAAAAATTTTTTTATTTTTTTTTTTTTAGAAAGTATAGACTATCAATAGTATAGACTCTATCGATAAAAACATTACAGAAGGAGAATACTTTAAGGAATAGAGAAAGACAATAAAAATTCATCAAAAAAGTTTCTGTTTGATGGGATAATTAGATCACTGATCCTTTATGCCTTTTTTCTTTAAATGTCATCATATGTTTCATCTTGAAGGGAGTAGTTTCATTATTCTCATGTTCTTATTATAACCTGCACAGCAGGATCTGGATCCTAAAAACCTTATTTAAGCTAGAGCCCTTAACGTTATATCGGACATTTAACTGTTTCTTCATTAAATTCAGAGCACATGCAATGTATCAACAGACATTAGTACAAACATACAATCACCATGCTTTTTAAGAAAATATATGGAGAACAAGAAAGTGCTGTGATACTGTTTGATCAGGTGGTAAAGCAACTTGATAAAAATAATTACACACTTCAAATATTTCAGTTTTTGACAGGACATTATATAGTATCTTGTTCTGACAAGGCGTGTAATACATATAACCAACTTGTCGCTTGCTTCAGTTGGGAAAAACCTTGTGTATTCAAAGGTAGCAAATAAAGTTTATGGAAAAGAAATCAGTGCTAAGGTTTTGATGGGAGCACTGAGAATTCTTCAGGATCTGATACTAATCGATGTTTTAATCAATAGTCATATTGTGTGTATAGATGATCATGTAAGATCTTTGTTAGTATGTTGCATAGATTGATTGAAACACTAAATAACAAGGAGAAGAGGGTACTGTCACACAATGTACCAAATCTCCAGAGTACAAGCTCATAATTCAGTAAAACATGTCTCAGTACAACATTGACAGTGCAAGTTGTTAGACATGGGAAGCAGTGAAGACTTCAGTATCAGAATGAGAGATTTCTTCTTGGAAAGCAGTGACTTGAAAAAAAATGTTATTAGAGAGAAAAATGTCAATGCAGTATAACGTCTATTATTCAGTGAATGTTGTCACTAAATGCATAAAAGACTATCAAGAAGGAAACCAGATAACTTCTGTACACAGCATTTGTAAGAGTTGTAAGAATTCTTCATCCTTCTTGAGTTTTGCACTTCATAGAAGATGTGAATTTAATGAAGAGAATTCAGAGGGACCCAAAAATGATCCAGATGTACTAGAAACCACCATCACAAGTGGTGGTTTATGGAATTCATTCTATTCTAGTTTACTGAAAAGAAAATTAAACCACTTGATCATGTCGCATAGGTGCTTAACCATATAAATACAAGACACTCTTAATCTTGTGGATGAGGCCTAGGATTGAGTGCCTGGGAACCAAATGAATTTATTCAGCTTTGAAATATTCCCTAAGATGCTAATTAACCACTTGAACTACCGACCAGAATAAGCCATAGACTTACTACTATTAGGAGTCTTTAGAAAAAATATTAAATAGTTCTATGAGAAATATATTTTAATCCAGTTTCTGGAAAAAAATTCTGCAGCCTCTTCAGGCAGTGCACAGGGCCAGATGGTGCCTTCAAAAGGGAGTGCTGGTTCCTTCTGTTCTCAGTGTCCTTGAGCGAGAAAAATGAATCTTTTATTGCTGTCTTTTTCAGAGCAGCAAGTCAGCATTTCCAGGATTAGTGAGCTGGAGTGTACTCCCTTGGCAAAGGTATGCTTCCAGTCTCATGTAGTGTGTAAACAGCAGGCAATGAAGTTGTCTGGTTGTTCCCAGAAAACCACATTTTGCCTGTAGAACCAGCATATTGGGGGATGATGCAAAAAAAAGAAAGAAAGATATAATTTGATTGATAGATCAAGGCCCATATTGGGACAAAAATGAACAAATTAAAAAAATTAATATTTTTAGATTGGCATATATTTTAGGCAGAATATATCAAGCCTTCACACTGGGGAACTCTAATAATATAACTTTTCCAGGTAAGAGACATATTATGACTGGTTGTGTCTAGAAGTGTTTCAGTTTCAACACAGTTTTTGTTTACAACTAATAGTATATCCAAGAGGTCACAGCAAATTTATGTAGAGATCATAAATCTCAAATATGCAAAGGCTCCAATATTTTACTGACTATTCGCTGTTATTAATTATTGTTACTTGAGATATTTGATTTTCTACTAAATCCTCAATTTAAATTCCTTTTTTTTTGTTGTTGTGTGCTTTCTTTTTGTTTATTTTTTGGTTTTTTTTGCTTTTTAATATTGAGTTGCCATGAGCTAAAAGGGACTCCTGTGGTTCTTCTGGGATTGTGTGCTTTCTGTCAGACTGAGCTCATCAGCACTGGCAGTATGTTAATTAACTCAGCTGTGAGAGACCCCCTGCTATTTTTCTGAGATTTATAGTAGTAAAATAAAATAAGGAAAAAATAATGCACAAAATACTGCTTTTGCAGCCAACAGAAAAATGGGAGAGTTCTTCTTCCTTGATATTCCTCTCAGTGATAGTCATTCTATGGATAATCTGCATTGCTATCTGTAGGAGAGGGCTGTTATAAAGCAACACCTTATGCAGACACAAAACCTACTAAATACTGGGAAGCAGCTTGTATGTCTGTGATTGCTTTCTTTTCTATACTCATTAGTTGAAAATTTCTCTCTGAAAAAGCCAGAGAAAAAGTTTCATTGAAGGGTAGCAGAAATCATGTTGCCTTTCAATTATTACTATTATTACTAAACCATTATTTGCACGTGTTGTGAGTCTCATCATCTTATGGTAAGAATATACACCAAAAAATCCAAGGAAGTTTTTTGAAGATTTTGGAAAGCACCTCCTCTGCAATGCATATGTTCACATGTGATAAACTGTACCACATACAGTGAATTCTAAAAAATATCACCATTCTGCACTTCGTTCTCTGATGCTAGATTTTTTTCTTGTTATTCAATTGAAAACCTCCTTAGGCTATTCTTTTTTTTTACACCGATCTTACATTTCTTTTGTTACATTTCTTTTGTACATGTTTAGAAATCTATCATTTTGTGAGAAGCTGTGATCTTTTGGAACTCCCAACTGGAAACCTTGGGAATTCACAATTTTTCATAAAATGTCAAGTTTAAATATCTGTGATTCAAAGACATAAACATCAGTTGTTGTACACAAGTACTAATAAATCTTTAAGTGAAACTACATTTCTATTTCTTACTACAAACTGATACTCTTGAAAGGTCTTACAGTCTGCAGGAGAAATTCCACCACCACTGAGTTAATAACAGCCCTCCCCTTCCCCTCTGAGTCACATAGGATAGAATTTCTCCTGTAAATCCATGTCACCAGTTTTAAACTGCTACAGAAATGTCCTTGGCATTGCTGTAAATTCATCCTAAAGGGACATAAAGTCCTTTAGGCTTCTTTTGTTGTTTTTTTTTGACAGTCCTGAGGAGTACAAAAGCAGTTCAGCCCACTTGTTTTTCCATTCACAAGTCTCTCAGGCAGCAAGAAATAGCAAAACCAAGCAGAATGTGAAAAGTAGCAACTAATTCTCACATTGCTGTTCTGAAAACCTGCTAATTGCTGTACAAAGCTTACTTGTATCACTTTATTTTCCATGAAGATTTTTCCTCACAGCAGATAGCAGGTTTCAGTAAATTAATTGTATTCATTTGGACACTGGAACTAATAATACCCTTCTTACTTTTGCCTTCTTTTCCACAGTAGAAGACCAAGAAATTCAATATCTTAGTCCATGAATGGCAAACAGGGACACTGGACTATATTTTTCACTTAATTTGTTGAGGACCATTTTACTTCTAACCCTAAAAATGTGACATAGAATTTGTGTACACAGCGGTGTGTAAGCATTCCAAGATACTGCATTAGAAGATATACTGCATTTAGCCCATAAACTATTTAGAAACAAGACATATATCTTAATGGATCAACCACAACTTTGTAATTACAATCATTATGACAATTAGGTCATGGGCTTTTCACATTTTCACAGATTTTGACGTAAGCAACTTGAATCAAATAAGTCACAGATTTATTTCCAATGTCCGCCCACAGAAGGTCATCAAGATAGCAAGAAAATATTCAATGAATTTAGCCTGAAATTAAAGTATCCAGAATTTCTATATCATGAGAATTCAGAAAAATCATAGTTCCCTGAAATAAGAAATTTATGTAAGATTTTGATTTAGTGCTAAGAATAGGACATAGTAGTAGTAACTTTTCTTTCTATCATCTCAATTGCTGTGCCTTATGCAATGTGGGTTCAGACAGCTTCAGCCTTGAGCTGCAATGTGTGCTTGAAGCACAGAAAACCATCTGTATCTTGGCTGCCTGAAAAGAAGCATGGACAGCAGATCAAGAGAGGTGATTTTCCTCTTCTGCTTGAGAGAGAGCTCACCTGAAGTACTGTGCCCAGTTCTGGGAATCCCAACACAAGAAAAATGTGAGGCTTTGGAATGAATCAAGAGGGGGGCCATGAGGGCTGGAGGCCCTCTTGTATGAAGACAGGCTGAGAGATTTGGATTTGTTCAACCTGGAGAACAGAAGGCTCTGAAGAGACCCTTATACCAGCTTTCTTGTACTTGAAAGGTCTACAGAAAAGCTGGAGAGGGACTTTTTACAAGGGCAAGTATTGATAGGGCAAGGGGGAATGGTTTCAGACTTCTAAAGAGATTAGATATTAGCTATTACAAAGAAATTCTTTGGTCTGAGGGTGAGATGCTGGCACAGGTTTCCCAGGGAAGATGTGGCTGCCCCATCCATCCATGTTGAGCAAACTGGTCCAGTGGGAGGCATCCCTGCCCATGGCAGAAGGGTTGAACTAGATGATTTTTAAGGTCCCTTCCAATCCAAATCTCTCTATGATTCTGTGAATTTGTGATCAGTTCATTTGCAAAGTATGTAAGAAAAAGAGACTCTGTGATAGTCTTCCTGGGGATTTTAGAATTTCTTCCTAACAACTAAACTTAAATTGCTTCTCTGTGTGGCATTCTAGAAGAAATTAGTGAGCTAAGTCTAAATCTCTTCTGAAGCAGTAGATCCATTTCACATAAGAAGTTATAGGATACTTCTGAGAATCTGGGAGAAGCCATTGCTTCAGGCTTTCCATTCTGAGTAATAAGAGGACAAATCTGCCTTCTATCATCAGTTCAGAAGAAAATTATACTATCGAATGCAAAATGACATTTCATCCATGCTGACAAAAGATAGATTATCATGAGCTATAACAATCACAACAGTTAGGTTTTGTTTGGTTTTTTGCTTTTTGAGAAATATGTTCTTATATTTAAAATAAGAGGAAAACTTTGAAAGTTTATTGGTCATTTAATAAAATAATTTGATTTTGAAGAGCTACCTTTACCCTTTTTTTTAGATTCAAAGGTGGGGTTTTTTTCCCGTAGAAGTACTGTCTTTTTTATCTTAAGAATACGGGAGTTGCTTATCTTTCATCATTAATTTTAATAGGAGAGGCTGAATCCACCCTTTTAAGAAGATATTTTATAATTATCTCAGTTTGATTGAGGTACCTATGAGCATTGACTCCTAACTTGTAACTGTGAGAGGCCACTTTCCTCTTTCTAATTAAAAGGTTTTATTCAGGAATATTGAAGAGAGACATTCAAGTAATTTCACTTCTTTCAGAGCAAGAGGGCTGATAAGCATATATGAAACAATAATACTTTCTCTGATGGTTTCTTTAAAGTGTGAAAATATTAAGAGGTTTAAGCAACTGACATTAATGTCACTTTAAGCAAAAGGTAGATACTAATAGCGAACTCTAAATGTGGCTTACTGAAAAGAAACATGTGGGAGTTGATAGCCAAAGGACAGACTATGCAAATTGAAAAAAGTATTCCTGAGCTGCATCACATCCATATTTTAATGAACCATTATATTTTCAGAAGTATGTATTTGGAGAAAGGGCTTATAGGGAGTCTGTATATATGGGGACAGATAAGAATTGCAGATAAATATGTGTTCCTTTATTTTCATTTTATTCCTGTTTGACCAGAAAAAAGAAATAAAACCCCGTATGTTTGTTTGTTTGTTTCCACAGGGAAAAGGAAGGTCAGAGGACAGGCAATTACACTGGAGAATTGCACCACATGATGTCTATTCTCTTTCAAATCAATGTCAGCAGTTGAAATGAAGAGTGAATAGTGTAATGAGAAAGTTTGCTGGATGGCAAAGAGCAGTGCCAGTTGCTTTGTGAGAACATTGTGAGACAGTGTGATTCCTAAGAAATCTATAAACAAAGAAAGAAAAAGAATTTGCACGTAAAATTGTGTAGGATAAAGGATCCTTTTTTGAAGAACAGACTCAGGAAATTTAAAGTGACTGTTTCCACTTATGCAGGAAACCTTGTGCTTAGGAGAAATAGTTCAATGGAAATTTCACCTCAGCAACCTCAGGTCAGCTCTGACCATTCTGAAAGTTCAGAATATTTAGGAAAGAATTAGGAAACTGGGATCAGAGGTTCATTCTGACACTAGAGAAATCCAGGTGCACTCAATTCTGATAACTACATGGAAACCATAACCCTCCAGTGGAAAAAAAATACACTAATGCTTCAAAAGCTTCAAAGAAAAGTGACAGTCAAATATCAGTGGGCCCAGTGTCAATCCACCACATTCAGAGTCCTAGAATAATTTTTTTTCCTGTTTAGCACAGGTTTTTGTAGTGTACTCAGTCATATCATATTTTGAGGATTTTTAAAATCATAAAAAAGCTCATCATCATGGTATAGAAGCATTTATTTTTTGCACTTTGAGTATGGTAAACAAGAGCAAGAGACTGTGGCTACAGTTATCCTTAAAAGTTAAGACATTTTTTTAGGGAGTTATAGTATACCTCACTCAAGTATATAGACAAACTTTGGAAGACATGAAAAGGTTTTCACCTAATGCATTTTAAAAAGATGGATTCATCAAGAAATCATATTCTAATTTACTTATTTGTCTTCAATTTTTTTGCCAAGATCAACATTGGCTTTATAGTAACACATTCACCCATCTCAAAATTTCCTTTCACTGTTTCAAGGCAGCTGAAAAAATATACTTGATAGCATTTTATATCTTTTCTAGGTGTTATTTTGCTATAGCATCTGTACCTTTGCCTCACTTTCTAATTTTTTCGAATTTAAAGCTGGAGAACATACACAAATTATCTGAAGAACACACATTAACTAAGCTGCAATAAATATCCATGTGTGGGCTCCTAGCTCATGGCAAATACAAGATAATTGAATCTAGAATATTCCTTTTCCATCAGTGGTTATGTTAACTTGAATTACATTCTACATGCTTTGGGCTGAGTTGCATCTGGATAAAAAGCTACCTGAGATCAGCAGATCTTTGTCATCTTTCTACTCACCAACAACTGATTTATATTTAATGTCCTTATCTGTGTTTTTAGCTCTAGCAATTGAACAGCTTTTAATTGTAATTGCATCTGTCATTTAAAAATACTATCTTCAACTCATCACTGTGGTAATTATGGTGTTAAGTCAACATTTAAGTAAAAATATTTTTTTTTACCTCTCTACTATATAATTTCCTTATGCTTCAAAATTCCATCATGTTAAATTACTAGTTATTTTCTAGGTGGTCCTCCAGTACATCAGTTTCCTGATATACTAATCAGACTTTGTGGAATATCCTTCTGTCTAGACATAGAACATGTCAAAATATTCTGGAGGGGAGATTTTTAATGATGAAGTTTGGTTGGCCTTGAAAGGTACTGAGCCCTGATCTGCCATGCAGCCACTAAACCTCTGAAATTTTGTTTCATGTCAGAATAGTGCATCTGGTCGAGCTCAGGGGCATGAATTGAGTGAAAGATTTACAAATCCCGAGAGAAGTTCACCTTTTTTATCAAGCAATTCTGTCAGTATTTCTTCAAAGTCCAGCTCCTAGTTATTCAATTCCTATGTTTCATCTCTCTGGTTCACCGGTGGGTAAACTAATTTCTCACCTAATGGAAGGATTTGTGACAGCTTAAATGTGACATAAGGCTAATGAATTGAACTGGGCTCATTTCAAAACTCATTCCAACAAGAAAGACTTTGTGACCTACGAGTTGTTTTCACAGCTACGTGTCATCTTTAAAAGCATATTTAGGTCAGCTCAGAAAAAGACTTTGCAGTGCCACATCCTTACCTAAAGTGACAATGTTTTTTTCCCTCTACCCCAACCCCTCATACCCATTTCCACTGATATCTGGAGTGCCTTTCACTGGTTTCCTTTCACACTTTACAAATATTGTCTTTTGCTATGCTTCAACTGGCAGGAATTCAGCATCTCTCAGTATTCATATTTGGAATCCATTCTGAGAAGATGAGGGACTAAAGGCAGTGAAAGGAGAATTAAACTATTTTTTTTAAACTATTTTCCCTACATTCTTCTGCAGATGATCCCACACTTAAACTAATTCAGTTACTGATTTCTGAAAGTGTCATCACTAGTGTTATGACTACAGAGGTGCAAAGACAGAACATGTGAGAAAGTTTCATAATTCCAAAAGATTTCATGGGGAAAATGTTTGCATGGAGAGTAACAGCTGCTAAGAAGAACTGTCTGTTTGCTCTTACCCAAATGACAGTTATTCTGCTGAGTTTAAGACTAGTGCAATAAAAGCTGTCTGTGAAATCATAATTAAGTTAAAAAAATAAAGAACAGTATTAAATATCTTTGCCAGGTGTTCAGCTGAAGTCATGTTAGGGTATTTTTTTTTAATAAAATCACTTTCCGTGGAGAACAGACAAAAAAGAAATAAAACTGATGTTCATGATAAAAGTCAAACAAAGGGCAAGATTGTGGCAAGGAATCTCAGAGTTCTCAGTTGAAGCCAGCCTTCAGCCAAACACGCACTTAGCTTCTTGCTTGCTTTTCCCTCCTGAAGGACAGTGAGAAAATGGAATGAAGGAAAGAAAACTCACGGATCAAGATAAAGTAATTTTAATAGGTGAAGTAAATGCTGAATACACAAGCAAAGCAAAATAAGAAATTAATTTTCTACTTTCCATCAGCAGAAAATGTCCAGCCACTTCCTGGAAAGCTGGACCTCTGCACTGTGACAGCTGCTTGGGAAGTCAAATGCCATAACCACAAATACCCCCAATGACTTTTCCTTTCCTATAGCTTTTATTGCTGACCTCAATGCCATATTGTATGGGATATTGCTTTGGTCAGTTCAGGTAAGCTGACCTGTGCCTTCTCAGTTTTTACCCCACCCTAAGCCTTCCCATCATGAGGAAGGGAGAGGCAGGACACAGTGAAAGCAAAAAAACACCTTGATGCTGGGCAAGTACTGAAAAGCCTTGATGTTATGCAAGCACTATTCAGCAATAGAAAAGCACCTGTGAGTTTTCTACACTGCTTTAGTCACATATCCAAAGCACAGCACTCTTCAGTTTGCTATGAAATAAGTTAACCTCATCCCAGCTAGGCCCACTACTCAGAGGCATAGGCATTTGTTTATTATTAAATGAAAAAAAAAAAAAAGGTACCAAAAAACTCCACATTCTTCTCTAGTTAAATTCACATTTGTGATAAGCTAATCCATTTATTACATACAGTTCTGACAAGTGTAACTATATAAAACTCTGTCACACATTACAAGCTCAGTTCTATTCCTCTGGCTGCAATGCGAAAAAAGAACATAATTTTCAGAACATTTGTACATTCCCTCTGAGGTGAAATTCTGGCACAATTCCCACTCAGTTTAGTACATATGTCTATATTTAGTACATATGTCTATATTATCTTTGTGTTAGGACTTGAGCACTGACTACTGAGCCAGTGTGTCTTGAATAGCATCTACACTGTTCAAGGCAGACCTTGAACACATCATATGCATTCATATTGTGTCCACTTTGATATGAAAGACCTCCGGTTCATCACACTGTGGATGTGAACACCATATCTATCTCACATACCAGGGAAAATGTATTCAGTTACACATTCCAAAACATTAATTATAACATTTACACACTGAATATCTTAATTTCCAGTACAGGCAGTGGAGATCCAGGTATCTATCAATTTGTCTAGTATCATCTGAGATGACTGCATGTATCTGAAATGCCCTAATGCAACTGGAAGATATTACTCTGATCAATGGGACCTGTGTCAAATCAACATGAAGCATCCACAGTGTCAGTAGATGCCATATTTAAGCAACAGAATACAGGCCCTACCACCAATGGAGACAAGTAATCTGTTCAGTGTCCTGAGGACTGTTTCATTTCCTAAACCATGCCGTTTTTGGCATTCCAGGGTGTCTGAAGTATCTGGAGCTGGCTGGCAGATTTGACATATAGAGATGACAGATACTGAAAATAGTATCTACAGAAAACACAAATCTTTCTTCAGTAACATTCAGCGGCCAGGCGCAACACTCAAACAAATCTTGGATTGTGGCAAACTGATGTGCTACATGAGAAACTATGTCTAGACCCTCTTTTTTTCATTACATTCAAAATCTTGTAATATGATAAAAAGGAACAAATATGGGAAGATTTATCAAAGACATTTCAGGTTAGGCAGGTACAGGAGACATTATATTGGAGGTCTGCTACAGGCCTCCCAGCCAAGTGGTCCAAGAGGCTCCTCTATAAACAGATAGGAGGAGTCATAAGGTCTCATGGGGGACATCAAACACCCCATTATCTACTGGGAAGACAACATAGCAGAAGATCAGCAGTACAGAAGGTACCTGGAATGCATTAACAATAGTTTAGGAATGCTAGTTTTTTGTATTTTTTTTTAATGATATTTTGAATCTTATACTATACAGATACTTCTGCAAAAGTAGCCTTATTCATTGATGAACACTTTAGATGTGACAACCTAAACCCACACAAAGTAACACAGATTGTTGCCCACCTCGTTCTTGGCTTACTTTTTATTCTTATTCCCCTTTTTCTTGACCATCAGTCAAAAGTGTTCAAGCATAATTATCACTGACTGTATGCGTATGAAGTATATACTTCAGCTCTTCTTTGTATTATAAGAAACCTCACACCAACATCGGCCTGGATGAATGTTTCCTTCAACTTTTCTCAGAGCTCTGTTTGCTCAACAAGAAATAATTTTGCGGAAATAAAATTTGTTTTGAAACAAAAAATTATAATGCTGTGTTTTGAAGACTTTGAAGTGATCTGTTTTGACCTTTAAAAATTTCCCTGACACTTTGCTTCATTTTCAGCTAAAACTATTCACTTAGTGAAAAGCTTTTTGGGGAAACAGCTGATAATGAAACCACTGCATTGGAACTGGGAGGTACCTCTATCAGACTGAAGATTTTGTGCAAATTAAAACTGTAATTACTGGCAAAATTTTTTCCAGTCTTTTCATGATATCTCTAGATGGATAAAAGAAGAATCTACTAGGATTCTGACACACGTAAAAGTGCACGTTCAGAGATCTGTGTTTAAGGAGTTACTTTTATGAATGTAATTTAATCCAAGAGAAAAAAAAATCAATCTTCAAAACTTGAAGAAAGACTTTCTTTTTAATGAAGGATAAGCTTACTGGGTTATAGTGTTGATAGCCGTTTTTGTTGTTTCTATTACTGTATTTTTATTCATTTATTTTTCACACTGGAGTTTTCTTCTGTATAACCCTGCCCACTAAAGCAGGTCTTGAAGTGTCTTAATCTACACAGTTTTTAAATGCTTCCAGGGACGGTGATTCCACTACTTCCATGGGCAGTCCATTCCAACACATAACTACCTTCTCAGTAAAGAAATTATTCCTGATATTAGTCTAAACCTCCCCTGGTGTGATGTCTGTCCATTTCCTCTAGTCCTATCATTGTTCACTTGAGAGAAGAGGACAGAACCCACCTCCCTACAACCTCCTTTCTGGTAGTTGTAGAAAGCAATATGAGAAGTAGAAAACATCTTCTTTACATTAGGATGGCAGATAGTGATTGCAATGTCTAGGCAGTGCTATTTGTGTAATTCATGGTACTATCATCAAAAAAGAGTCATGAGCTACAGTACAGTGTCAGGGTGTTTATGAGGTCAGGTGATTCTTTCTTCAGACTAAGCCTGCCCTAGTTAGCTGCCACCCCATTGTAGAAGCTTCAGTAAAAAGAAGCACAAAGTAGGAAAATTAATCATTAAACAATCACTTCCTGGGACCCCAGGCCCATAGTGATCCTACATGTTTTGATAATTGAGATTCTCTGGATATAGAGAGAAATTACATTGATTGAGGAAAGAGGAAGCAAATACCAGGTACCTCAAAACCACTCACCAATTATCAAGGAAAATGACTGAAAAGGCCATATACCATGTTTTTACATTTGGCAAGATCAATACAGAAGTTAACCAGAACACAATGCAGAGGTCTACAATGGAAGCTATTACCTTGCTTCAGAGCTATTAGCATTTAGCCATTTTGTTATTAACTTCATTCAAGAATCATAATTTTCCCAGGATATAAGAACATTTGCAATCATTTTTATTTCAGAATATTTCACCTCCCACATAGAGCTAGTTCCATCCCACAAGTTAAAAGTTTGCAATATGTTCTCCTCCCTATGCAGCAAAATACTTCTACACCAAAACATGTAAGCTATTTCAGCTTCCTTCAACACTGACTTCAAGTTTCCAGTGAGATACCTTACTAAGAGGCAATCATTAAGCCGTGTTTAATTCTAGCCTTAATTCTAGATTCCAAAAATCCTGAGATCTTCTTAAAGCTCCATAAAAAAACAAGGATACAATTTCAGATTTACCAATTTCATCAAGAGCTATTACCAATACCATAATTCCTGCCAGAATGATGTAACCTCAGCTTAGTCAAATGCATCATAGTTCTGTTTTTTAGGTTGAGGGGTTTTTGTGTTTCTTTTATTTTTACTTTGGTTTGCTTTCCTGCCAGTTAGATTCTTCTCTACTCCTACTCTGAATGAGGCCTCAGCTACCTCCCTGGGAAACTTGTTCTGGTTTTCTACTCATTGGTAAAGTTACTAAAGGTAACTAACCTTTACACAGAGAAGATTTCTCGTCCTACCAATATTTCCATGTCTTTTGTTTTTCTCTTTTCACAGGCATGACATATTTCCTTCTTCAGAGGGAAAATAAGGACTTTGGACTCATGATGAAACTCATGGGAATTGGTAAAATATGCCATAGTGCAAATTAAAACATCTGCTTGATAAAAGTCAATCTAAAGGTTTTGCCTGCTCAGTTCACTTTGTGTATGATATTTTCCTCCATTTTATACTGCCATGAGGAAAGTTTTATGCTACATCAATTAAGAACTTAATCAAAGAACTATTTACAGGGCTCATATAATCTTTTAAATTGTGTTTTACAAATGTTTTGTGATATTTGGTTTGTTTTTGTTGTTTTCTTTTTTTTTTAACTGAATTCCTTTTAGAATGGAATATTTCAAAAAATAAAATGGTGCGGAAGTAAAATTCTAAGTAAATCTTCTAAGTTTTATTTGTTAATCAGCTCTCAGAAAAGCCATCTGAAATAATGAAGACACAAATATAAATGCAGATACACGTTTTCTCTAAAAGAAAAAAATAAAAAGCCAACTGTAATCCATTTGTCTTTGCATTCTTAATTGTCTTCTGAAATCTACTCTCATTTTACAAAATGAGAGACACATTAATTTGTTTCCTTTATAACTTTTGTTACTGTTGGTTAAACAAAGCATAGCAGTAACATATATTCTGTAGAACCTAAATAGGAACATGTGGAACAAATAAGCATTGGATGAAAAAGCACACTTTGTAAGGGTTGTTTAATTATCTCCAGTGTCTGCAAGAAAGTACCATTTTAGCCACAGATACCATGGAAGTCAATCATTTTATAAAATAATAAGTGCAGCTAAGGAATAGAAGCCATAATCATACAGAACAATCACAATTATTTTCTCTTCTGCAGCTAAGCGAAAGGCAACATGGAAAGTGTTTTCAGTTCTCTTTAGGTACAAAAAATCTACAGGAGCAAATTGGAAATTCAAGCATCATTAAAATAGAAAACAGATAGAACCCTGTGGATGGGAATTCTTTTGGAAATCTTATTAAGTTTCTTTGTCAAATACTGATAAGCTTGTCAGTGATCCAACACATCCTTTATACCTTAGAAAAAAAGTCTCCCATGGGAGAGTTTCACTTAAAGAAATTAATTTCTGTTACCATTAAAAATCCCAAACCACTAGGACACTGCATTTTTCACAACAGATCCTCCTACTATCACCAGATTAAAACCTGGAAATTGCATGCAAGTGAAAACTTTATTGACTTGGTCAGACTGGTAGCCATTACCTCAATTTTTAAGGAACTGTGTGAGTAGCTCTGCATTGTATGACTGGCAACAAAATGACCTTGGTTCCTCTGAGTGCCAGATGCTACCCTCTTACACAAGTCTAATTAAACAACCCATGGTTTTCATTACCTAGGGGTGACATGCTTTAAACAGAACACTCCAACACATATTTCCTTCAGGTTTTATTCCTCCAAGCAGGTTAAATATTTTAATACAAGTCCTTACTAGTTCCCTTTCCACTGAAGCACAGTGTGGCATATAGTGAGGACCATGGGGACACGTGAAGGATCCCTGTTGATATCTGTCTATGTTCTCTCCCATAAGAACCACTAAAAATCTGTCCAAAGCAGTCACATTCTCTTGAGATTGCCTGGGTGAAACAGACCGTATTGCTTTGAAGATAGCATTTGTAATGTTGTCATCCTTTCACTATTAAATAACAATGAAATTGTACTAAATCACCGGAAGTTTAAATCCCCTTTTAAGAGAGTTCTCCAATCTCATATTTTGGGCTCATTTCTCATTCAGCTTACTGCAGTTGATTATCATGAATTCTTTTGGTATTCATTGTAATAGCACTAATTATAGTGTCTTTTTTTTTTTTTTATATATTCATTATAATAGCACTGATCATAGAGAATTCATTTCACGTTTATAAGGAAGTCACATGTATTTTCTCAGCATTGAACTGTAATTTAGCATTTGTGAAGTATTACTTCATAAAAACATAAAGTTAAACTTCAGCTACATTTTGGAAGAATAAAATGTGCCTCTAAAACTACTAAAGAGATGGAGAGCTCAGTCCCACCGTTTGGAAGTGAATTTATTTGGCTATTAGCCTTATTTACAAACCAAAACAAACTTTGATGTGTGTTTTGGTTACTCTTATGAGTTTTTGCTATGAAACTCAAAAAATATTTTCATTATTCCATGATCATCTGTGCTTTCCACTGCATCTTTAGATTTATACACTTCATATATACTAGTCAGCTTTATGCTGTTCACTGAGAATCCAGATTCAGGCATTTAAATAAACCCCTCTGGATGTTTCCAATTAAAGGCTAATTGTGTATACAGAAAGAGAGAGAATTCACATCTTTTATCTTATTAATGAATATGCAACAATATTGGTGTATATCTTGTGCCTTTATCTGGCTTAAAAGTTCAAAATTGAAGCTGCAAGAATAAGATCTCATCACTGCTGTTTTTCATAGTGGTTAAGTTATAAAAACGTAGAGTCAAATAAAAATACAGGAAATATACATAACAGTATAGTCAAATATATGGTATAACTTTTTGAATGTGACAACAGGTTGCCCAGAGATATTGGGAAGTCTCCATCCCTAGTGATTTCAATAACCTCACTGGACGTGACCCTGAATAAACAACTTGTTCTGATGTATTTTGGGGCAGGCAGGTTTGATTAGAGATTACCAAGATCCCTTCCATCCACAATATTTTTTTTTAATTTTTTTAAATTTTTTTTATGTAGGGTATTGGGACCTTAAATTTATTTTATTTATTTTAACATTATATAAAATTCAAACAAAACAGGCCATGTTCAGAGCCAATTAGTTAAATTAATTATCTGGATCATGTCATATTGTAAGTAAACAGTTTTGTGCACAGACCCCATCTGATTTTCTCTATTTATCACGCCCCTGTTTCAAGACTAGAATCAAGCTGCATATTCCTCCAAGTATGTTTACAGAAGGCAGTATTTTGAAAAGTATATTTACAAACAGGCTTGAAAGCTTATTCTAGAGTATTTGGCTGATCCTGGAGTACTTCAGAGATACTCTTAGAATCATAGAATATTTTTGGTTGGAAGTGGCCTCAAAGTTCATGCAATCCAACCCCCTGCAGTAAGCAGGAACACTCTCAACTAGATCAGGTTGCTCAGAGCCTTCTCAAGCCTCATTTTAAATATCTCCAGGGATGAGGCCTCAACTGCTTCCCTGGGCAAACTGTTCCATTTTTCCACTATCCTCACATTAAATTATGTTTTTCCAACATCCAATAAAAATCTACTTTTGTCTAACTTAAAATCATTTCACCTTGTTCTATAACTACAAGCTTTTGCAAACAGTCCATCTCCAGCCTTCCTGCAGGCCCCTTCAGATACTGGAAGGTTGCTATTAGGTGTCCCCAGAGCTTTCTTTTCTCCAGGCTGAACAATCCCAGCTCTCTCAGCCTGGTTTCAAAGGAGAGGTTTTCAAGCCCCCTGATCATTTTTGTGGCCCTTCTCTGTACCTACTCCTTCAGATCCACATCCTTCACATGCTGAGGGCTCCAGAGCTGGAAGCAATACTCCAGGTGAGGTCTTACCAGTGCAAAGTGTCAGAATCACCTCTCTCAATCTGTTGGCCACGCTTCTTTTGATGCAGCCCAGATGCAGCTGGCCTTCTGTCCTGCAAGAGTGCACTGTTGGCTCATGTCCAGTTTTTAATCCACCAGCACCCTCAAGTCCTTTTCCGCTTTCTAAAACCTCATCCCCCAGCCTGTATTGATAGTGAGGATTGTTCTGACCCAGGTGCAGGACCCTAATCTTGGTCTTGTTGAACCTCATGATGTTCACCTGGGCCCATCACTTCAGCTTGTCCATGACCTTCTGGATGTTATCCTGTCCCTCTGGCTTACTGACAGCACCACTCTGCTTGATGTCATCTGCAAAATGCATCTCTTACAGGAATGAAGAGATGCTCACATGAACAACCAACCTCTAAACATTTCTTTATTGCAAATCATCACCAAACATATTACCTGTAATGAGTAGCTACTAAGAGAGCTCAATGCAGTATTTTGTAATTTACATGTGTAAACAAGAAAATTACTCAATACTGATGATGCTTGTGATGCTGGTAATACAGAAACATCACATTACAATAAAGTTTTATAGAAAAACTGATTAGAAAATATTGACTTACTGGATTAGGTGGATATAAATCTAGATTTATTTGGAAATGGAGGGAACTGTAATAAGTTTAATCACATATGACTGGAAAAGGGGAAATAAAACCTCCGTTTTCAAAAAGGGAAAAAAGGAAGACCGAGGGAAATACAGGCCAAGTAGTCTCACCTCTGTACTTGGCAAGGTCATTGAGCAGATCCTCTTGAACACTCGGCAAAAGCGTATAGAAAATTTGGAGTTATTTAGTGGCAGCCAACATGCCCTCACCAAGGACAAATCATGCCTGACAAATGCAGTGGCCTTTTATGATGGTGTTGGGGACAAGGATAGAGCAATTGACATTTTCTGCCTAGATTTGTGCAGAACATTAGAGATTTATTAGAAGTTTTTTTTTCCTTCGAATTGGGTGAGGGTGGTGAGAGACAGGCACAGGTTGCCCAGGAAAGTTGTGGATGCCTCCTTCCTGGAAGTGTTCAAGGTCAGGTTGGATGGGGCTTTGAGCAGCCTGCTCTAGTGGGATGTGTCATTGTCTATGGTACACAGGTTGGAGTTAGATGATCTTCAAGTTCCCTTCTGTCACGGTTTAACACTGGCCTGGCAATTAAACCGAGTAACAGATGCTCTCTATTAATCTCTCTTTCCTCCCTGATAAGAAAGGAGAGAGAATAAGGGAGAGACTTATGGCTTGGAAGCTAAACTACACAACTTTAATGAAACAGTAATGATAAATAGGAAAAAGTTACTAAATATATACAAATATACAAGAAAATGGATACCACATTCCTCCCCCCCTCTCCCCCAGTAGCTCTCACTTCACCACCGAGGCTGCAGGGCAGCCCTGGGAAAGTCCAGGCTGGACTCCTGGAGTTGGCAGCAGTCGGGAACTGGAGGCAGGAACACACAGATATGGGCTGGCACGGATCAGGAGCACAGGCAGGCAAAGGGACGGGATCCTTCCAGGATGCCGGGTGAAGGAAAGGAATCAGGAAGGGCAGGCAGCTGGAAGCTGGAAATCAAAAACTTGGCCCTCGTGATCCCTCAAATTTATACTGAGGATGACGTATATGGGATGGAATACTCTGTTTGGTCAATTCTGGCATCTATCTTGTCCGTTCCTCCCCAAAGGAGGGATGCAGGTGGGGCCTCTTTATGTTTTCCTCAGAGCTGAGCAGTGTCCTTGGCTCTGCACACCAGTCTCTAGCAGTAACTATAAACATCAAGTGGTATCAGTCCTAGAAACACACACTGTCTGAGAAACTTGCTGTTAATTTCAGCAAGTGCAACTGCTTACAAGAGACCTAGCTAAAAGCAAAAGTACAAGACAGAAGATCACCTTTATCCTGGCCCAAACCAGGACACCTTCCAACACAAAACATTGTATAATCCTACGATATCTGATAAAAACAAAAAAAAAAAAAAGGAAAAACAGAAAAAATATATAACTCTCCACCTTTCACAAGGATTATAAAAACATCTGGATTTTAAAAAATACCTACATCAATCTTAACTTATTAAAAGTAATATATTAAAAGTTGCACTCAAAGAAACAATAATGGATGTGATGGGTTAATTCTTATCAAATTGTTTTTCTATTTAATATTAGAAGATGTTTGCACACATGGTGACATCCATGGGTTTTCAGGAAACTAGAAGCAAAGATATTTTTTCAACAATCTGCTATCTTAATGATGCCATCAGTGAACCATCAGGCTGAGTAGAACTTCTTTTTATGAATTCTGAATGTCAAAAAACCAGGTATAACCTACGAACTAAAAATAAAATGTGATTCTCACACATATACTTGTCTGTTTGTCATAATTATTCTCTTTGCATACACAAAGATCTGCATGTTTCTAGAATATATTAAAGCTTTTTTATATGTGAAGATCACCTTTGTAAACACAGAGATTTTGAGAAAGCAGTAAGTAATTATTGTGTTTTCTGAAGTTTTTTCAGGTGTGTTTCGATATAAACTTTAATAGTACTGGTAGAGATGCTGTAGCTTTTATTTTCAATAGTTCAATCAATGCAATGGTCACAAAATGATGAGTTACAATATCTATAAATTTGAGTTCTCTTTTAGTGACTCTGTTTGCAGTTCCTTATATGTAATCTGTCCTTTTAATGCTCTCTGTTACTGATTTTCCCTAGTGCTAGTGAGAAAGTGAAATAATAAACTTATATGAAGGCATTGCAGGCAGCTATATAATGATAAATGCAGCACAGGGAAAACAGGGTGTAATTAAAACACAGAATTTCCCTTTCACTAACAAGTGATTTAGAGCTTTGTTGTGGAAAGAGCAAACACAGATAACAGTATTCCTTTGAATGAATGCAAAAGATGCTTCTGCATGTAATTCTGGAGAAATTCATCTTCCATAAGTGAAGAATACCCTGCCAGTGATGCCATGCTGTCAGTTTTCTGAGCAGTTCCTAGGAATGGATGTTAGATGTGTAAAAATACAAAAATATTGACAACCTGTCATATTTATTGTTCGAGGTGGCTTTATTTCCTTTTGCAAAGGAAATAAATCTCACTTCAGGGCATGATTTACTGGGTGATACAGATATTGATATATATATTTTATTCGGGAAGGATGTTGGCAGTTGGATGTGGTGATCTTAGAGGTCTTTTCCAACTGTGACAGTTCTGTGATTCTATGGAAAGCTTCTTCTGGTTGTCTAGTCAGAAGTCAGCATCCTTCACTGAAGTGGTGTTGTGTTTCTCATTTGGGATGTGAGTCTTGTGATGTGCTCTTAGTGTGAGAACAAGCAAGTTTGATATTTCAACTAAAAAATCTGAAGTTAGACATCCAAAACCACTCAGATATTCTGATCTACTAGCTGGTGAATTGGTACAAAGTTACTTCTTGGATACTATAGAGGAAAAAGTCTCACTTCAACCCAGTTTTCTTCCATAAACTACCATGCCATGGAGTATAGTCTGACTGAAAGTAGTGCTCAGATGGGTGAGATTCTGATCACATCTTCACAACTCTCCCTCTACAGCTTACAGTGCTAGAAAATCAAACTAAACTCAGACAATTGCTACGGAGGAAGTTAATCCAAATGCCCAGTCTTCATCTGCTCTGCCAGTAGTTTAGATGTGTGAAAGAAAGAAGCACAAATCATAGAATAATAGGATCATAGAATCATAGAATTATAGTACATCTAGGGTTGGAAGAGACATTAAAGATCATCTAGTTCCAACCCCTGTGCATTAGCAGGGACACCTACCACTAGATCAGGTTACTCAAAGCCCCATCTAACCTCACCTTGAACACTTCAAGGAAGGGGCAGCCACAACTTCCTTGGGTGACCTGTTCCTTCATCCCAACCCCCTCACAAAAAAGAATTTTTTCCTAATGTCTAACTTAAATCTCCACTCTTCAAGTTTATAGCCATTTTTGCTTGTCCTTTCACTACACACCCACATATGAAAGCTCTACGCCACCTTTCTTGTAGGCCCCCTTCAGGTATTGCAAAACTGCTCTAAGGTCACCTCGGAGCCTCCTCTTCTCTAGGCTGAGCAACCCCAACTTCCTCAGCCTGTCTTCATAGGGGAGGTGCTCCAATTCTCTGATCATTTTAGTGGTTCTCCCCTGGACACATTCTAGAAGCTTTATGTCCTTCTTATGCTGTGGATTCCAGAATTGTACACAGTACTCTAGGTGGGGTCTCACAAGAGCAGAGTAGAAAGGGAAAAACTGAATTCTAAATAACTTTAACTACTAACACATCAGGGACAGGAGACCAAACTGGGTGAAAAACACTACCTGTGTTTAGTTAAGGACAAAGGCAAAGCAATTGCCTTGGGTGATGTGATCAGTGAGACTACTGAACGGTTTTACCAAGAGTTTAAGGCAGCAATAAACAGTGGAAATATTAGTCCCCTCCCCATGAGAATAAATTCATGGGCATCCAACACCATGTAAAGGCTGAACCCAAGGTGGAAAAACTCTGTGTGTAAACCTTCCAGGATTCATACACATTGACCAGTTTAAATACAGTATCTACTCAGTTTATGGTAGTTATTACTCCTGTACTCCTGAGTTTATGGTGTTTATTACAAATGGACCAAATGGGCAGGGACCTCAACTGACATGAGTATATTCAATACAGAGTGGGTGTGTCACAGTATAGAAACTTTGAAAGTTATCTAACTGCTATGCTATGTTTAGTAAATAAAAACCTAGAATTTAAACCACTCAGTGAAGTGGTTCTATTTTTTTCATTACCTCAGCCTAAATTCTTCCATGATATAGACTGTAAAGAAAGAAACAAACCTTATGATAATTTAGAAACCGACAGTCCTAGCATCTCAGCTAATTCCTTTGCTAAAGTACATAGACAAAAGCAGAGAAATACTCACATTAGAATATGGAGTATTTAATTTTTTAAAACAACACCTGTATTTGCAGCAGAACACTAAAATGAAAGCCGGCCATGTAACAAGATCATGGGTGAAATCTACACTTCATCTTTATATTTCACTAAGCTAGCATAAAGCTATACTGTGCATAGGTTAAAAACTATGATGTGTTAGTTGATATGTATTGTATTACAGTAACAGATTCTGAAGTTTCCAAAGAAGCAGATTGATTTCATAAAGTCTACACTTTAAAAAGGTCACTTGGATTGGGTCACTTTGCCTTATTTGACATGAGATTTTTGTTTTATTATTTTATTTCTTTTTAGGACCTCCGCCTCATAAATCACAGCTTTTTTATCCTTATCATGGGGTCTGACATACTTTCTAAGAAAATAACTTTCTTAAACATGGTGTTGAAAAGAAAAGGAAAGAAAAAAAAGGAAGAAACAAAATAAACCTTAAGGTTAAGGTCAATTCTTATACTATAAAAATTATAGACCTAATATCTCTGTTGGAATAACTTCTGTTTTGCTCAGTCTTTTCCTCAGTCCAAAGTTTTTCCTTTTTGTTGCAGTTTGATTCCTGTCATTTTTACTCCAGGGAAATAAAAACACTGCAGCACAAATCATGGGTACCGACATGATGCAATGTTAGGTTTTTCAAATGATCTGCAATGATTAAAAGCAGTTGCTATCATTCTTACAATATCTTACTCTAAACTGGCTTCACATGTTAGAATACTTAGAGAGAAGAAACAAAATCCTGAGACTTTTGGCATTATGGGTTGCCAGTAGGCAATCGGAAAACCATGCAGTATTGCCCCAAAGTCACTTCTCTGTCTAATAAGGTAAATTACACACAGTTTTAAGTATTTAAATTACTGAAATAACAGAGTATGGAAACTTTTGTATTTTTCAGTTCAGATTAATCCAGTCCTTTTCTACCATTTTCCACTGGAAGAAAAAAATTGCTTCCAGTATGGGCTGATTTATACTTTCTGGGACCTGTAACACCAAAACTGGATGAGAAAATAGATGTTATGTTTGTATCTGTCACATCTTAAAAAACTAAGAAATCTAATTATTAACCTTTCCTACAGCTCATTTTTAGAAATCTTAGTTTATTTAAGGTGTCAACAGTTTAAATGAATCACATTAGTTTTTTACCAATTTGTGCTGTGACTTTCTCAAGCTTGTCATTTTTATACAACATCACAAAACAGCCCAAAAAAACATACTCACTTCTTGAGTTTTCCTCATTACATCAATCCTTCCTTTACCATCCTCACTCAGCACTAGGGCTTAGCCAGTGATCTTTTTCAGGTTTTGCAAAAAATAAACTAAAACCTTCCTCAGGCTGTTCATTGTCTCCAGATATATTGTAGCAGTACCTAAAATTCAAAGCTGTCTGGTTTCCCTTTTTACAATAAATAATTTTTCTTTGCAAGGTCACTGACTGTAGTTCTTAGTGTAGTATAAGAAAGTTTAGTGCTGCATAATTTTGGAACATTTTCTTTCCCTTTTTTTGTAACACTGAAGAGTTAGAGTTGGAAAAATTGCCCAGGGAATATAGTCCTTGTGAGTAACTTAAGGTACCATGTACTTGATTTCATTGTCTAAACACAGAGACTTAAAGCCTGAGTAAAAAGAAAAGTTCCCAGTTGTCTCAATTTCCTTAACCTTGAGCATCTTTGAGCCTTTTCAGATGCATTTGGACATCTCATTTACTTTCTGCAGTCTGTTCAAAATGTTGCGGGACTCCAGTATATTTTCCATCATATCTTCTGGGCCCTTGCAGATTTCTCTGTTGTAATTGGATATTTCAAATGGCATTAAGTGTTTAAAACTGAACTTCTTAATATTACCCTGGGAGGAAGTTTCTAATTCAAATTGAGAGTTTATACATCCAATCTTCAGTAGCTTAAGCTGTGTAAACAGTTAGGGAGGATCCTTTTGATGTCACAGACCACAATGATTAAAAAAAATGTACATCCACATCTTCACTAAAGCTTACATCTGTCCAAGTTTCACCCTCATATGGGAGTGCATTCAAAGCAGGCATTCCAAATGCAAATGCTGCATTTACAATAGAATATGAAAAAGATAAAAGAGAGAGAATCACACTTATATTTAATATTGCATGGAAGTAATACTGCTTCTTTGGAATTTCAGAGACCTGATTCAATAGCTGATATATAAGCTATATTTATTATGCTCAAGTATAATATTTTGTCTTCTGGAAAAATGACAACAGTCCACTGCTTTTCAGTTAATAGATTACATTATCTTTATCAAGATTTCTTTCATCTGATTTTACCACTGTTATGCATTTTCAGGAAGAAAAAAAAAAAAAAAAAAAAAGCCCTAAAATTAGCAAACTCACTGATTCAAAGCAGCAGCAGTTTTATAAATGCCAAACAGAGAGACATATACAGTGCAGATTATTATATTATTACAATATAGTCATTAAAAATAAATCTTACATGGTTTTGTAAATGACCATACAGATATTCTTAATTAAATTCTTAAAGAGTTTTTACAGGGTTATGAATTCAGAAAATGATGGAAAAAGTGCATAATAAATAAAAGTTCAGATAGTCATGCTGATTTTTTTAAAAAAACTCTCCTCCCCATTTTGAAAGGAACCAGTAAGATCAATGAGGCTTTCTGGATGCTAAATATTTTTGACAACCAGGTTATTTATTTAGGATGCTATTTAGAAATAATCTTTCCTTTTTGTACCGATTCCATTTTTGAACAGTTTATCAAGCATTCGTATCCTCTGTCATTGTCATAGTTTTTATAAATTACTGCTTTCTTCATCTCCTTTGTGGCTGAAGTACTTCTCTTCTACAACAGCATTCTCAAAACCACTGTTCTCCTCTGCTTCTGTGCTCACCTAATGGTGCAACTGTGTGCAAAATCAAATACGTTTTCTGCTCATATTGTTTTTTAGGATTCCATAGGGAATTAAGGAATCAGTAACCAAATATATTTTTCATCTAGAATTGCATAAAGTATTTTGTTTGGGGATATATTATAGATCTTTCCATTAAAATGAAAAATGTCAAAATATTATTTATATTTTTAAAGTTAGATTTAGACAGCTGCAGAGTAACTCCAAATGAGCCCACTCATTTTTTTGCACTTCCTGTTGTGTATTTAATGCTCATTTGTATAGGAAGAGTTATCTAATCATATACTCACTGCTCTCAAAACTTCAGGTTTCCAGGTTTGTGTAATCATAAGTACTCCTAAATGGAGACTGGGACTTCACTAAAATCAGAAAGAATTTGGACAGCTTTAACAGCGTCTCCCTCACAGATGTTTTTGCTCTACTTACTTTTCTTATGAATAGAAACTAGTACTTACACACAAAAAACCCCACCAAATAACAAAAAACCAACAAAAAAACCCCCCAAAAAAACCCAAAACAAAAACAAAAACAAAAAAAACAAACCCAAACAAACTAACAAAAGATTAATCATATCTCTTTATAAACATCCAGACTTTATGTTATGCTAGACTTCGTGCTACATGGTTTCCAATGTCACAGATAAAGTTTCTTGACTTACAATGAAGTCATGAAAAACTTGGCAGGAAAAATTATGCAAATTTTAAAAACTTTATCTGGGTTTTCAATTTTACAATTTTTTTAGTACTTTTCTTGGATCATGAGGGCTTCTTAAGCACATTGAAATAGAAAAAAAATTTCCACTGCTGCCACTTAAGATTCATATTACGACTCAGTCAACATGAACACTGATATTTGGTAGTGTTTCTAGAAACAGTGAACCTAGAAAAATCATGGAATTCAAATAATGTTTTGGATCCCATTGTGGAAGAAATTTTTTTTTCTATGCCACGAAGAATCACAAATTATGTGCTTAATGACCTGTGGTAAAATTACACTATGTACAAAAGTAATGTTTTTTGCAGGAAAAAGGAAGGAATTAAAAGTAAAACCTCTAAGAGTCATTCCTAATATTCATGTATGTACAACACAAAGAAGATTTTGAATTTAATTTCAGTAGTCAGAAAGGTAGAAAAAAAATTATGGCAGAATTTAGGCAAATAGTGAACTTTCTGTGTAAAAATATTCCTCTTGTTCTCTGTCATGTAGAAACTAAGAATCAAATTTAAAAAGATGTTTAAATTGGAATCATCCACTGAAGCATGTAATTCAGTAGCAAGGTATTTTGGACAATGATGAAGTAAAAGTATTTAATATGCCCTTTCAACAGTTTTCTTACCTCTGGATGATTTGTGCATAGCCTCACCTGTTCCACAAATCAGTCTCAATGACCATTTTAAATGGGAATGAAATGCACTACAAAAGTTTAAAGTTCATAAGACAAACAAAGAAAACATATTCTAGTTTTTCATTCTAATTAATTTCTAACAAAGCATTGCTCTAGTAATATTATTTTCAAACCTGGTCTCTTTTTCTTCTCTTCATTTTGTTATTTTTACTTTTGTATAACTTTCATTGGACAAAAGCCCTGAGAACTCATATAAAAGCTGATGCTTGCTTCTGAGAGTCCTAAGTGCAGAACACAAACACAAAACACATTTTCTGAGACCTTCTATGATAAATGAGCAACATCTGAGTAAAAATAGCTACAGTGTGAAATCTTTGTCTTATCCGGTAACTAAGGTCATTTTACTGTGGCATTAGAATTTACAAAATATATCACCTAAGTAGAATTAATCCAATTTTTTCTTTTTCTTATAGACCATGAAGTGAAATTCATCATAGGATTGTTCAAAGTTCTGACTGGGAGACTCTGGTTATGTATGAATGGATATGTTTGAAGTTTCAGAAAGCATTGACGCATCTCACTTATGGATGGAATTGTCACTCAGGGAATTGAAACTGTTGTTCAGAATAGGCAGACAAAATTTTGCATTCTTTAAGGTTTGGAATTTCTGGAAAATATTCATATGTATATATATATAAACTCTTTCTTAAAAAATTATTTTAAAAACTCGTGGAAAAAGATGCATGGTTTTTTAAAATATATATCACAAGTATTGAAATTTATTTCACAATAGGCTGTATGGAATAGCAATAGGATACACAATTTTTACTCTAATAAAGAGAAGATTTGGACAGCTATTTTTTTACGTCTGCCTTGAGGAAGATATGTTGATATTTTTAATGAAAATTTCACAGCTTTTTCCCTTTTTGGACAGGAAAAATCCTATTCTTAGAAAGTTTAAATTATAAGATTACTAAACTTGACTACTACAATATGTTGTAAATTTTAAATACAACATCTTGTAGATATGGCAAAAATGATAAATGTTCCCATTGATAATTAAAAAGTAACCTTAAAACTTTCAGTGTCTTGTCAACATCAAAGGAGTATTCCGAAATACTATGCTTGACTAATAAGCAACAGGAATACTAGATAAAAGACAGGTGACAGGTATGTGACAGGTATATAGTCTAGGCATTTTGACTTCTTAAAAAAATTTGACACCTGAGTGTGATTCATAGATTCATTTTTTATATTTGTTTCTTTGTTTTCCTCCATCTAATTCAAGTGCAGTAATATCTGCCCACTCAGATCAGTTTTTGGTTGAGTGCTAATACCATGCAAAACTCTTGGATTTAAAATTTCAGATAGACCACCTCCAGCAACAGACAGATTTATTCTCTGAATTGTTTCACTCAAATTTAGTTAAATCTGAAATATCTGGAAATGGCCAGGCTTTTACTTGAAGCAAAGGCATAAAGTTCAGATTTAGATGAAGCTCTTCTAAAATCAAAACTGGCTATATTTGTGGGTTTTTTCCCAGATAATTTCATAGAATCATAGGCTGGTTTGGGCTTGAAAGAACATAAGAGATCTTCTAGGGCCAGCCCCCTGGCACGGGCAGGGACACCTCTCACTAGACCGGGTTGTTCAAAGCCCCATCCAACCTGGCCTTCAACACTGCAAGAGATGAGATATCCCCAACCCCCCTGGGCAACTTCTTCCAGTGTCTTACCTAGCTCACACCATAGAATTTCTTCCTACTACACGCCCTTGCAAAAGATCTCTCCCAACCTTTCCTGTTGACCCCTTCAGGTGCTGGAAGGCTGCTAGAAAGTCACCCTGGAGCCCCAGGGTCATCAACCCAAGTCCTCTCAGACTGTCTTCATAGGAGCCCTCTGATCATCTCTGTGGCCTTCTGTCTCTGGACTTGCTCTATGTTTTTCTCTGTAACTGAACATTGTACTCAAGGTGGTGTCTCACAAGAGCTGAGAGGGTGAATCACCTCTCTTAACCTGCATAAGATGTTAAACAGCATCTGTCCCAGAACCAACCCCTGGAGGAATGCCATAATGGCATAAAGAAAGGAATTTGTTTTCAATGGAAATGTGGAGTTGTACACAATAAAAAATGGTGTATTTCACCTCTTTCTCTAAGATTAAACCATAAGGAGGTAGTATCAACAAAAGTAATTGTCATGTCATCTTATGTAAAACAAAAAATACAGGAATATTTGAGACTGACACAGTGCAGTCTGTAAATTCAACTATAGCACATGTAAGTTTATATGGAAGTGTAAAACAACAGTCAGCTTAGATGTGAAGATGGTGTACCTGGAGATCAAGGTAAAGGTGCCTAACAGCTCTGGTGATTCAGATGTGTGATGGTTAGATTCCCATCTAGCATTGTTTAATGCTACAAACAGCAACAATTTGGCATGTATCCTCTGTTTCATCCACCAGTGGCTGTGAATTTCCTAAGCCCAAATCATTCTCCATATCCAGCTTTCCATTGCAGAGCTATGCTTTCTGTCAATAGTTATCATGCAGCATGTGCTCTTGGAGGTAGAATCTACAACTGATTTGTCCAGCCTTGTTCTTTAACATCTTCTCCTCTTTTGCTCACTGGATTCTGGAGTCACTTCCCTAAGTATGGTGTAAAGAAACATTATAAAAAGAAGCTTGTTAGAAAACATTCTTCTACTTCAAGTCCTTTTGTAAGCTGGGCCCATTTTTTCTCAGTTTAGGAACAAATGCTCTTAATATTTACTTTGTTACCATTTATGCAGCATTTCCCACTCTACACGTACGTCCACATTCATGCCGTTGCATTTCTTTGTTCCATCTCATTTTTGTATTCACAGATTGTTAGTTTGCCATCATAAGAACTTGTCTCTTGTAAGGCTGCAGCATAAGCAACAATGGATCATTCAAGACTGGTATTCACTTGTGCCTGTGAAAGGCTGATATACATGAATTATCCCATGTAAATTAAAAATTTCTGTGTATGTTCAAAATTGTCCTGTACATCATAAGTATATTTTCAGTTCCCTTCTGAAGACAGGTGGTGTATAAAATCTTTTCAGTTGTTTTCTAATGGAGCTGTTACTCTAGATGTTTACAAGTGTTAAATGTCACCTGTTTTTAGAAGACATGTGGATTCTGAGAACCATGGTGTTTGTGCATCTACAGTACAAAGTTATTTTCATTACAAATATATGGACTTCCCAGGCAACTAAGTTTTAATAGCATATTAGAACATACCATTATAACATATTAAAAATAATTTTTTAAATTAATAAAAGAAAAGTAAATAATAACTAGAGGAAAGAGAACATTAAGAACTTCTGGTGTATTTCTGTTCTTTGTCTATATGATATATATCAAGAAGAATATTGCTTTCTTACAGTTATTTGCTTTCTAACACCCATTTCCTATAAAGGCCATTAAAGAAAGATAAATAATTTGAATAAATAAAGATTCCCAATTCTATATTCTACTGGAATAGTAGCCATAAGCCATTCCAGGAATTACAAGAAAACGTTAGAGTATTTTCTTGGAAACTCTATCATAAAGTGGTCTTGCTAAGAGTCAAACATAAATTACTGCAGAATTATGCCAATGTTAAATCTATTTGTAAAAGTGCTTGCAATAAGTACTGCACATCTAATGAAATAAATGCTTTTGCATGTAAACTCTCTGATGATGACAATGTATTTATTACTCTGCTTAGGAAAGCTAAGTGTTCTGGGCATTGATCACTGAAGAACTTCATTGCCTTGAATAGCTTTTTCCTGAAAACCATTTTGTTTCTTTAAAAGTAAGCATCAATGACAAATGTTAAATGCATGATTAGTCATTAACTGATTAAAACATCATTGTTTTCAGAGCAAAATCCTGGTGCAGCTTCTGACTTACTATTGCAAAGTGTTAAATACTACCCTTTTTCGACATTATTGCTGGATGGTTTTGAGAACAAATATATATGGCAAAGCTAAGCTTTGGAGGGAAAAAAGGATCTCACTTGGGGAAAAAATTTTGATCATAAAAACTGAACACAATATTGTGATTAGCACAATATTGACAGAATATGTATCTTGATGTTACAGGAACTGCTAGCAGTCTCTACTACTAATGTAAGATTACTAGAACTTGGCAGAACTGTTAGGAACTGTATTTCTATTACTTCTAAGCAATAAGAAGATCCATTTAATGACCAGTTGTGTACTTCTACAGTTACATCACAAACATTCTCACTATTAGTCTCTGTTTAAGCTTTTCATTTTCATTTCATTAAGTTTTTCATTTCATTGAAATCTCTGTGGCTTTTCATTTATGTCAGTGAACTTGAACAATTTCCAGAAAAAGCAGCATAACCCATCTTCAGATGAAGAAAATAAAATTGGTCTGTGGCCAAAAAAGATTTAGTCACTAATGCTTTTGTGGCTATTTAACTGACCATGTACTAGGAAGAATACTTAGTTACCTGTGAAGAGATTGAGTGATATCATGGGAGAGCCCCCTTATCATCTGAAACATCTGTGCAGTAATAGTAGATATAGTGCAGAATTTATACCCTATGTTTTAGACAGCTATGGTTAGGTAACTGAACACTCTTCTTCAGAAGTCTTGATTCAGTTACTTAAAAATTACAAGTAGACCCACCTTTGGTTTCTGTGGGGTTTGCTATTTGGCTTTCATCTTGTGATCTGAAATTGCAGAGACCTTTTAAATGCTTTGTCCCTTATTTACTATTCCTATGTAGATTCTTTGAATCCCCTACAGCCTCTCAAATGGCAGTGGACACAGATATTTACAAATGGTTTGATAGAAACCATGCGGTTTAGCTTGAGTCAAATCACCCCACAGCTCCATTCCAGTGCCAGCTTAGAGTTAGCTACATATCCAGTGCCTACATAATGGCAACTACTATCCATGTATGTTTACAGAATCATAGAACTTCAGATTGGAACACACCTCAAGGATCATCTGATCCATCCCCTGTTGACACTGATATATAAATTTCTTAGGCTGGAAGTGAGCCCCACCTGAAAGATAAAATTAAATTTAAAACTGATGTGCTATTTTTCCTGTTAGCAGTACCTATTCTGTGAAAATTTACAATACTATATAGGTATGATAAGTTCTTTATCATACATATTCAGAATTCCACAATCTTCTGTAACAGTCCATAAATAAGACTGGTATAATATTTCAAATTTTTATACTATTATTTTTTTTGTCATCCTAACTATTTTTAATGTTCCACATGATATGCACAGAACCATGAAGATATTGTCTTATCCAGATGAATAACTGTATTTGAGCTCCAGCATGGCAATACATGATCACAGGTGGTAAAATGGTTCTAAAAAATCACTCCCCTTCCATTTGTTATCAGTTTATCATCATCGGTACCTATGAAGCCAGTAATATGACAATATCAATATATGTATTCTTGGAATATATATATATATATATATATATATATATATATCATCAATATCTGCAATCTGCCATCAGCTTCACTGAGTGATAGAAACTTCTTTGTTAATGCTTCAGTGCAGTTTATGAACTTTAGCAACTTGTGCAGGTATGAATAGTCCTTTTAAGCCCAAAGTGAGCAACGCTGTACTTCAATGTTTCTCCAGTATGTTATGCTAAGTTTAAAATACAAGAAAAACAAAAACAAACAAACAAAAAAACATCCCGACATTAGAAGAAGCATGACTAATCATAGAATTTTAATTCACTTGAAATGAAGAATGATCTTAGAAATTATTTTTTCTTTTCTTCACGTTATGATGAGAATATCAAATTTTCTAGAAGTACTGTTCTTGCATACAGTCAAATCTGTTGATCCTCAACTGTGCTAGTAATTTCTTCAATCAGAATCAATCACAAAGTTCTATGCTTAGAAGCAGACATTAACATCCTATTTTTCACAGATGTTGAAATTCCTCAGAGTTCAGTGGATATTATGGATGTGCAGTACCTCTGTAAGTTAGGGCATGAAATGCATACTTAAGCACCTAACAAAAGGTGACCTTACTCTCGTAGAGGCTGAGCATCCATATTGAAGTTAATGAAGCTGCAGTACTTAATACATCTGAAAATAAGATTAAATTTAACTACATAACTTTAAACTTAAAAGTAACACAAATTCTGATTAATATCAGAAAAAAAAACTTATCTGTTTTTCCTGTCATTATCTTCCTAACTGCCATACACCTGCCTGTTTTTTCCTGCTCTTGATGAGTATCACAGCTGTGTGTGCATGAGCTGGATTTTCTTGGGGTTTTTTGTCTTTTTCATCCTTTCATAATCTGTGATAATTTTTCTTTTGGCAATGTTTTTTTCTTTAATTATTCAGAATGGTGGGTATATTTCTGATTCCCTAGGCAGTAGATTTAAACTGTAATTTGGAAAAAGCTGGTATATATCACACAAACAAGTGTTATCTACAAGACCTCACATGTAATACTGTGAACACAAGATTTTCTTCCTTATGGATTCATGAAGATTTTAGATCCAAATTTAAATAACTGTTTTATTCCAACTGATCTAGGATTTAAAAATAATTTTGAGCCTTACTCCCTGGGAAAAGGAATAAAATTTGTAGAGCCGTGTCTATACTTTGTTTAACATTAAAATTTTGTATTTTAGGAGTTTATCAGAAGTCTTACAAAGACCTTGATATCACCCACTCATGTAACCACACAGTCACAGAATAGCTGAAGTTTGAAAGCACCTCTGAGAGTGTCTTCTTCAACTCCCTGCTCAAAGAAGGGTCACCTAGAGCAGGTTACTAAAAAAAGTTTTAAGTATCTCTGAGGACAGAGGTTCCACAATCACCCTCACAGTAATTTTTTTTCCTTATGTTTAAGTGGAATTTTGTGGACTTCAGTTTGTGCCTGGTAGCTCTTATTCTGCCTCTGAACATTAATATAAGTGTCTTTAAAGATATGCATATTGAAGGTTTCTGTACAGAATGTCACACAATGGATGAAACAATCCAAGTAGGTAAAGAAATTCCTGGAGATTTCTTAAACAGATTCTTCCAGCAAGTACAAAGAAAAGAAGATCCTTTTATTTTTGGCTTTTACCATGCCTGAATACGTTGTCTCATCCTGTATGACAATGTACATGTTGAAAAAAATTATTTGATCGTTATGATTAACATATACTCCTTTCCCCTTTGATCCTTTTCTATGTGATGATCTTAAAAAACTGTATTCACACTCCACAGTGGGTGGTCAGTAAAGCAGTGTTTCATCTAAATCTGTAGCTTGGTTTCTTAAAAAATAAATTTTATTTTCTTTTACCTTCTCTTCAGCTAGATCTTTTTTTTCTCCCTGATGCATTGGATATTGATTCACTCTGTCTGGATGGAGCTTTCCATAAACATCTACCAGACTTCCCTTCAGAATCACTGTTCTGTTATACCTCAGTTTGTATTTTAGCATATTTGGACCACTGACAAGCACCTAGCAGGTTGGAATCTAAACACTGTTTTCTCAGGAAATAAAAGTTAGATCACAGTTAATGCTAATATTCAATCTTAAGAAAATCTATTTTGAAGGACAAATATTTTTCTTTCCATGTTTTGTTTAATGATTGCTTAAATAAATTAAACAAATATTTACTGTGCCAAGTTGTACTTGAGTTTTTTTTATTCCACTTTCCAAACCATAGGAATTAGCTGTGAACATCACTTTTTAAAATTAAAAAACAATGCAGTTATCGTACTTATTGTTCCAGGTTTTCCTCCTGGATAACAGCAAGGCTTTCAAATAATACTTAATCTTTTACAATGCAGAGTGTATCATGGCTTTCTAGCATACTGATGCAGAAAATCTCAGTCTATACAAAACATGGTAACAAAACTTAACATCATACTTGATGTCTTGATTTAATTTGACTATAAAGTGATGATAGAGAGCAAAGAATTACTATATAATGAATACACAGAAAATAATACAGCACTGGAGAGACCTTTTTCTTAAAAGATTTGGACTGGAAGAGTTTGAAAGATGATTTTTTTTATTATTATTCCTCAAGAAAAAAAATAGCATGGAAATGAATTGATTTTCTGAGGAATTTTTGTTTGTTTGTCACCCTCCCCACAACAAAAACAAGCTGTTGAACAAGTTGAAATGATTGTCCAGCTGTTAAGTGATAAAGCCCAGGAATTTAGAGCTGACAGTTTTTCAAAGCCTTCAGCGTGTCTAGGTTCAAATTGGAACATACTCAAAGGGAAATTTCTTGAGCTTAATCTTGATGTTTAGTTTGTGTTTCTGCTGCAGAGGAGAGTGTCATGGGATTAACGTTCCACTGCACCTGCAGGATGTACTCTGCCATAGATTCTGCTCTTGATCAAAGGTAGCCTTGACACTTCGGTAGACTCATGGTATAGACTTGGTATAGACTCATGAAGGGTGAGAGTGACTATTCATGTAAGAAAAGAAATAGATGTGCTATTACAATTTAGTACTATATTAAGCAAGTGTGCAAGTTACAGAAAGCTGAGCTTTGTGATGTAGCAAGATAATTTTTTTCAAATTAAATTATACTTACTCACAAATAGTGGAATCTTTTGAGCAATTAAATTTCTTTTTGAAATTCCTTTCTGTATCTTTTGCTTAATTATTTGTTTTCTGTCCCTGTGTCATTTTGAGTTCAGATGGCACCTACCACAGGAGATTGGTCTAACAGCCTCTCTAGACAATCTCTAGGAATGATTTGTGCAGGAATACATGCAGCTGATTAATTATGAAAAATATGGATGTTATCATTTTGTCCTGTCCTATATTGCAGATGCACATTTCTGTTTCTTATGCTCTTAAAGCCTTTGAGGCAGAGCTCCAAAGGTACTGACAAAGAGACAGGAAAAAAAACACCAAAACCAAAAAACAAATACCCTCCCTCCTCATAACAACATACATATTTGTGTTTGAGTTTTTAAATATACTCCATTTTTGTTTGTAACAGAAGGGAAGTGGCTGATCTTATCACAGAATTTAAGGACACAGGAGTTCCATTTTAAGGACTGTTCTCAGGGACAAATGCCAAATAACCCCAAAATGTGGAACCTTGCATCAAGGAATATACTCAAAACTAGCTTCTAGGAAAAGGTTTTATAACCTTTAAGTAAACAAATAATGGGATTTTGACTGCAAAACTTCAATAGATGTAGCATTCCTTTTCTATGGATTACTGGAATTATTGTTTCAATTTAAATGTGGAGAAAATTTTTACAATCTAAGTGTTTTATTTCCCTAGGCTGAAGGCACTCTACAAGTTAAAAAGCACAAGTGCATCTTAACAAAATGTGTTTCTTTGGTGTCTTTTATATCCGACAAAAATACACATCTCTTGACCCTACATATGTAGACCTGAAAATGTTCCCTGGGAACATATTTCTTTGAAGACAAAATTATTTATTTTCAAGTGCAGAGAATAATGGTTCCCATTATAAGTTATTCACGTCTAAATCACAAGGGGCATAAAGAGGTCAGATCCTGTCCCTCAAGATAAGATAATTAACAATGTTCTTTACTTGTGGTACACCCTAAGAAGCATGGTATGCCACTGTGTTGTGATTCCATACTTTTATCATAGAACTGTGTGGAAATACTCGATGGTTGTGGAGAGTAAATAGGATGGAATCAGATAGGTCTCAAGGTGCACAGTGACAGAACCAGGGGCAATGGGCACAAACTGGGATACAGGAAGTTGTATTTAAATATAAGATTTTTTCCTGTGAGGGTGTTTGAAGGGAACTTACAGAAAGGCTGGGGAGAAACTTTTCTTAAGAATGCCCTGAAACAAGACAAGGGGAAATGTTTTTAAACTGAAGGAGAACAGGTTTAGACTAGATGTTAGGAAGGAGTTCTTCAGTATTGAGGGTGGCAAGACTCTGGAATAGATTGCCCAGAAAAGTTGTGGATAGCCCCTCCCTGGAGGTATTCAGGGACAGTCTGGATGAGGCTTTGATAAACCTAGTCTATCTAAGAGGCATCCCTGTCCAAGTCAGGGAAGTTGGAATAGATGATCTCTAAGGTCCATTCCAACCTAAGCCATTCTGTGATTCTATGAGTACTGGATTTCCCACAGAGGTTGGGATTCTCCACCCCTGGAGACAACTGAAAGCTAATTTGACAAAGTCATGAGCAACCTGCTGCAGATGACCTTGATTGACCAGGCTGGTTGGACTACACCATCTCCAGAGGTGTCTGCCAACATCAGTTAATCTGTGATCATTTCCTCTCAACTACCTCAAGGGAGGTTGGAGAGACGGGGGAAACAGCCTCTTCTCCTTAGTAAAGTGATACTATCTGAGGAAATGGATGGAAGCTGTGCCAGGGGAGGTTTAGGTTGGATCTTAGGAAATACTTTTTTACTGAGAGGGTTGGCAGGTGTTGGAATGACCCAGGACAGTGTGGAGTCACCATCCCTGGAGGCATTTAAAAGGTGTTTGGATCTGCTCCTTAAGGACATGGTCTAGTAGGTAGATTATGGTATTGGTCAAAGGTTGTACTGGATGATCTTGGAGGTCTCTTCCAACCTAAACATTCTGTGATTCTGTGATTCTGGTTCCAGACCAATATTTGTAGTTGTCTAATATTCAGAGTACTGAAAACACTACAATCAGTGTTTCCTGCTCACTTACAGAGAAACAGTTTCCAACATCTTTGATACAGTAGAAATTCTTTATGCTACTGCAAACTATCTTGCCTTACAGACCAGTGCTTTGCTTCAAAGACTTTTATAAATGTTACATAAATACCGGTATTTTGCTATAACTTACTTGAATCTTTTGTTAACAACTATGTTCAGAGGCTCTTATCTTTTCACTTATTGCTGGAGTAAACCTTTATAAACTTGCTGTAATAGAAAAATCACTCATAAGAAAAGAAGGTGGAAGACAAAATGAAAAGTGTTAAATATCAGTGCCAGGGATAAGTTTAGATAGGAAAAAAAATCTGCTTCTAATTTTCTTTCATTCTCTTGCTAAGCTCCTTTCTTAGTAAACTAACCGATAGAGCAACAAGACACACCTGAGGTCATTGCTTCTTCTATAAGGACCCAACAATTGTATTTATATTCTTCTTAGGTCTTTGTTATTACTAATTTTTCACCAACTGCTTCAGAACTAATATCTTCATCTTAATGCTGCAGATGTTGTTGATTCATATTCATCTTTCAAATATAGCTACTTGTTCAACTCATTTGCACAGAAGCAGCAAATTAGTAATGCTCCACTACAGTAGTTTATTGGAGTTTAATGTACTAGTTTCTCTACACTGGCTTAGTGAAACTATTTCCTATAATATTTAGCAATAGCTTTACTTTTGCAAGTATCAGTCACTTTGCATCTGTTATATTGTTCTGGGCATAATTTCAATAGAAGTGATTTACTGAAGTTCCATAATGTTCTATTTAAAATCTCCTGAAGTGACATTAATTTTCTTCTTTTTTAATTTTTTTTATAACTGTGGAAATCAAATTGCTAAAGTTAAAAGCAGCAACACTTGTGTTTATTCATACAAAATTATAGAGTTTGTGATGATTAGTCATGCAGTAAAGGCATCACAAGCAATGTTATGATGTCTAGTGGACAGAGAAGGACTGAGAATCAAAATCAAACAAGGATTTGAACTGCTGAATAATCAGGCAGTATTTTGGTTTGTCCTGCTTTTTATTTCAAACTAATTCAATTAATGAGGTATAACTTCACCCTTGAATGATGCTGAAAGTGATCCATGACAAACACTGGTACTTTACATCTTGATTACAATCATTAGGTGATCATTAATTTTTCTTCAAAGTCAGTTCTCCATGTCCTTTCCTTTGAAAACAGGACAATTTTTTCGGTCACGCTTGCAGATGGTGCTTTGTGTAAAGAGATATATTGTGAGTTGGATTCGTCTTATATAATGTAAGAAATCTACCACAAAAGCATCATTATCTATGATTTTCCCTGTAGGCTCCTTTTATAATCTATGGAAAAATAGTAACATGCTTCAGAGTATGATTGATCTGGCCTATTTTAGCTGTCTACTTTAGGATACAATGAATCAAGAGCTAGACGTGCTTATTTTTCACCACTGACTAAACTAGAAAGGGAGATATGGATTGGATCAAATTGGATCCTTCCAGTGGGCTTGACATAATTTAGTTTTTCCTTTACCACCAATCATTTTATTTGCACAGCAAGAATGCAGGACAATACAGATCAAAACATTCTTTAGCTGCATAGGGAAAATGGTTTACACTGGCCATAAAATCCCACTCACAAATTCTGCACACAAACCTGGAATTCTCAAGATGTATAGAAGTCACACATTTCATAGCTTTGATGTGTTAAACAAATGGTTAACTTAGATTTTAGGACGTTGGATTATTCCAGTTTTAAGAAAAAATATGAATTTGATTTTCTAGACATGGAGACTAGGCTTCAGAAGGGGAAATCTTTTCTAATTCAGGAATATACTATAAACAGTGGATATTATCACACTGCCTGATTCAGAATAGTTATCAGCAAAGAAAATGTAGTTTTATGCAAAGATGAGAAAAAGAGAAACAGAGATAAGAATAACCGATCAGAGAAATGCTGTGAAGTAATATAACATCTTTAAAAAATATCTTTGCTAATTAAAATACTTTCAAGGTTTATAAGTGTTTCTGACTTTTTTGCTGCTTCTATATCATATGAAAGTGTACAGATTCTTTCTAGTTACACATAGTCTTCCTCATACTGTTTTTTTATTTTTAATGATGTTTTTGGATACAAGAGAACACAGACTTTCCACTCTACAAGATAAAAAGAATTTCAAAAGAAAACTCCTATCTTTTTGTGCTTTCTCATCCTGTACTTCTCTTTAATGGCCTGACTGCCTGAAATATTCTAGCTACCTCCAACACATTAATCCTAAGCCTTACATTTCAAATAGCTTAGATTTTCTGGTATTTACAAAAAATAGATGTGTTAGCCTGTTTTTATATTTGTGGACACACACATGCACATATGCATATACACAAATACAGTAGAAATAACAGAATGGCTTGGGTTGGAAGGGACCTCAGAGATCATCTACTCCAACCTCCCTGACATGAGCGAGGATGCCTCTCATCCAGACTCATCTAGGTTGCTCAAGGCCTCATCCAGCCTGGCCTTGAACCTAAGCCTTGAATCTTTAATAAGTCCTTAAGCAGGACTCCAGGAGTGATGTTTTTTGTTTGTTTGTAATTTGTTTTTCTGTGGACGGTGAACTCTCCACAAATAACAAAATAATAATTAAAAAAAATAAGTCAAAAACTGTTCTTTGAAATGAAATAGAAAGGTGTGAGATGTGTTATTAAACAGATTAAATGATTGTTATTCAGGCACTTTTTAAGGATTAAGAGACACATTTAGTTCCTCTCCAGAAGGAATGCTGAACAGCATTTTTAACAAGTGTCTTGGATGTTGCAGTAGGGTTATGCTGATAATGGTGAAAATGTTGAAATAATATTCAAAAGATTAAAAATGCCTAAAATATAAAAGGGCAGATTGCAATTTAGAAAAAAAAAAAATACTCTAAATGTCTGTGGAATATAAAGAAGACCATTCTTGAAACTGAGAAAAAGACAGAAAGACTATCCCAAGCCAAGTAATCCTACTAAACATTATCCCAATTCTAGTGGCTAGAGTAGTCATATGGGAAATTAAATGCTTGTGATCTATTCTCTTATAATATTTTTCCGTTTTGTTTTTGTTTTGTCTCTATGAAAAATTTAAAATAATCAGAAATATGTTTTTTAAGTAAATGGTGTCCTTGTTTTTGATATATTCAGTGACTGGGGAGCCAGAGTCTATTATAATCTGGGGTATTACTTTTGTCTATATGAACTGAGAAGTTATAAATTTCTCTGACCCGGAAACAAACATATTTGTTGAACTTTGTAACCCATCTTCAAAAACTACTGATCTGCTGATGACACTAAGCTTACTGGTGCAGTCGACATGCCGGAGGGATCTGGACAGGCTGGAGAAGTGGGCCCATGTGCGAGGTCCTGCACCTGGGGAGATGCAATCCTCACTATCAACACAGGTTGGGGGATGATGTGATAGAGAACAGCCCTGCAAAAAGGGATTTGGGAGTACTGGTGGACGAAAAGCTAGACATGTGCCAACAATGTGCACTTGCAGCACAGGAAGCCAACCATATACTAGGCTGCATCAAAAGAGGTGTAGCCAGCAAGTCAAGGGAGATGCTTCTGCCCCTCTACTCTGCTCTGGTGTGACCTCACCTAGAGTACCATGTCGAGTTCTGGAGCACTGAACTCAGGAACTTGGAACTCTTGGAATGGGGCCAGAGGAGGGCCACAAAAATGATCATAGGGCTGGAACACCTCTCCTATAAATTCAGGCTGAGAAAGCTGGGGTTTTTCAATCTGGGGGGAGTAGAAGTTATATAGATTTTTGAGTACTGAAGGGGGCAAACAAGGAAGATGGGGAGGAAGAGTTTCAAAGATATATAGTGATAAGACAAGGGGCAATGATCTTTAACTCAAGCAAGGTAGACTTAAATTGGATATTAGAAAGAAATTCTTTACTAGGAGGGTAGTGAAACACTCCAACAGGCTGCCCAGAGAGGTAATGGAGGCCCCATCCCTGGAGACATTCAAGGTGAGGCTTGATGAGATTCTGAGCTACTCCATCTAGTTACAGATATCTGAGCTCACTGTAGGGGGATTGGACCTTTAAAGGTCCCTTCCAACCTAAAGCATTATATAATGATTCTAAATGATTATATGACTCTATTCATGATGGAAAATACTTAAGAGAGCATGGAAAAGGAAAAAAAAACACAAGGCATGCTTATAGCAATGAATATCACAACTAATTAAATTTCCTGCTTTTTCCTTTTTTTTACTTGCTTCACTTCTGCAACTTAAACTTCAAAATTTAGTTTAAAGTTTTGTTTACTTCTTTTTAGTATTAAACAGTCTGGCTTGATTGTTCCTACTTTGTTCTTGAGTTATAAATGTAAATTTAATAAATTTCTGTTCTTCTTAAACACTTGTTGATGACCATAGTTGCCATCCACTTAACTGTAAGAAATGTGAAGAGACAGCTATACCAGATGGTTTTATTAAAGTATCAAAAAGCAGTAAGCTATCTACACAAGACAATTAAATGGTACTGCATGTCCCTGAAGTATAAAGCATGTAGAGTTCCATATAAGTTGTTATATTATTCATCAAATAAATCAATCCTTGCACAATATACACCATAAAACTCACTGGGGACAATATAATCCACATGGACTAGCAGTCCCTTCACCCCAGGTATATTAAAAATCAGATGGAAATCTACTTTACCAATCTATAAGGTATCACTGAAAGATATTCCTTGGTTTTTCACGACCAATAAACCAAGTGTACACAAGTCACTCATTGAAACTACTGTATGTGTAATGCATTCAAGCACTTCCTACTTTATAGGCTTCCCTTGACCATAGTTTCACATGATTCTAGGGGACACTTTCTAGCTGCATGAATGGGCAAAGGAGTTCATGAGTGTGTGAGACCCACTGGTGGATTACATACTTCACCTTTATAGAGCACTAAAGAACACTGACATGTATATTCTATTTATGTATAGAGCTGATCAAAAGTTTAAGATACAATGGATTTTATTATTAATTCAGGTTTTTGTCCATAAAGTCCTAATTTTATCTCCAGAAGCCCTTCTTATGAATGTTAACTTCCCCAAATGCCTTTGGGGTCCCCCAAAACACAAGTTCCAAAAAGACTTGTTAGAAGTTCAGGCTGCCTTCTGTCCCATCATGGGCCTGGGGAAAGCTCTTGAAACATAAGATGTTTTAAGAGATATTGGATATAAAAAGTTGGCATTTTCTCATTGAACTGTTATATTCAAATATTTTGTCCTGTCTTCTTATAATGAACGCTATTTTGGGTGCAAATCCACCCTTCTTTCAGCTATCCAAATGAACACTTCACCATCACTCTGAAGCTGGTGACAGGATAAGAGTTCTTACTGGGGCCCTTCATATGGTTATATGCCATGTCAGGCAAAAAGGGGAAGGACTTCTCCATAGAAGGTGGAAAACCAGTTATTACAGTACAACTTTGGAAAGGAACAAGAACCAAGTGGAGCACGTGGCATTGGGGATCTTCTAAGAGTATTGTGATGATGTCTACTGTCAAAAAAATTGGGACTACTGTCCCTTCAAACCAAGGATTGCTAAATAAACACTTCTTTGGGTCAGAATGGTGCAGATAGCCCAAGTGTGACACCAAAGAATTTAGCTCAAATTGGAAGTCTCATTCTCTTCAAGACAACATTTTCAGCACCCCAAGGGCATCAAAAGCTCTACCCTGTCCTCCCCTGAGCCTATTTCCACACCTTCACCTCCCCTCCCCCCTCCGTAGCCAAGGACCATATGTTAGTTTTATCCCTGCCCCAGACACACTGTGGTATGTTGGTCTCTAGCTCCTCACAGCACCGCTCTGGCCACCAAGTTGGGTCCCACCCACAGACCGATATTCTGGGCCATCCTCAATCCATCCCCAGCCGCAGGAAGGAAGGAGCCCAAAGTCCAGGACTGTGTCTGCCTCTTGTTCTCCCTGGTTGCCAGGCCTTGTCATGTCATTGAGCCCACAGGGGCTGGCATTATTTCTGACATTCTTCACGCCTGCAAATGGCAGGAAAACAATTATCATTAGAGCATGACAGTCCTCCAGCACTGCCAGGCAGACAGTTGGTTTTCTAGTGTCAAAATGATTAGCACATAGTTGTGATAATAAGAGGTGGACAGTTTCCAGGTAAGGAGTATAAACCCCTTCCACACATGTTCTAGCTTTCTCACTCACACTGGAGGCACCAGGGTCCAGGAAACAAAGCCCATATGGGTATGTCAGCTCATGCAGAAATTCTGGAGCTCTGGGAGTTCTGTTTATAATTTCAGATCTGGGAAATAATAGAATTCAATACTATTTATTTTGTATCAGAAATTCTGTAGGCTTCATCAGACAATTCTGTTCAATGCACATCTTGGCATGCCATGCCCTTAGACATTTCAGCAGTGACAAGAAGGTCACATTGCTTCCTGCGCTATTAACAGCAATAATGCAGTGAAACAGTTTTAATCCAATGGACCTGACCACTCATCATCTCTGACCATTGCTATAAGCACACAGAAGTTAACCACAGAATGGGCCAGTCAAGACTCCTGAACCTGCAGAAGCTGGATACTGAATGAATCTGAGACCCTTTCTAAGAGGGCTTGGATGTCTTTTGAGCAACATTAAGGAGGACATTCTCTATATCCTAGGACTAGGGCTTAAATACCATCAAGGTCAGTGCAGACACAGGTAAGAAAGGCTTGGAAGGTCTGATAGGAAAATATTCTGCTGTGATTTGATGGGCTGAACTCCAGAAAAAAAGGTTCTCTAACGGTACAGAAAATTACTCCTCTCTCCATGTTTCTCTTGCCAGAGAGCTGCCTCTTACAGAACATCCTTTTCCATTGCCTAGGTTTTACAAAATAGGCCAGCAGTGGAAAGAGAATAGCTTTGAGATACAGCTGCAAGTATTGCCTCAGTAGTTTTCTAAGATTTAGTGCTTCAACATTTGTGTACAGAAAACTATCTGAAGAGACTAGAAGTCAATGTAACAGTGGATAAAAGACTTATGCAGTTTCATTATTTCATTAGCTTCACCTATGCTTTCTTTTCACCTATTTTTCTTTGTAATACTCTAGTAGTCTCACCTGGCTGAAGTTGTCAATCCATTAATGGTTGTATTCATTTATTTAAATGGAATTCTAAGAGGATGAAGGGCACATAAAGCAGCAGAACATCACTAGGCTGGCAGCATTCGCAAATCATTCTGTCCAGAGTAACAAATTGTCTTTGTTTCTTCCAGCCTTTAAAGATAATAGCTTTCTACTTCAGACAGAAAAAAAAAGTTAGTCCCTCAGTCTGTGAATAGCTGCCATCCTTCCACAGAGGGCAGCCAGCACCTACTAGAACATGGAGTTTTACAGCAGGATTTACATGTGCACTTTGGCAATCACAGGAGCGCAGAAAGGAACTGCTGGGATTAAAGCTATGAATACAGATAAGGCAGTTGTGAATTAGATGAGAAGGAAATAGCATGTAAATGTATGATGGTTAAGATGTAAGAACATGCTGCCAGGAATGAAAAGGTGCTATAACAGAAGAGAAATGGTTTAGTCACTCCCTAAATTACACAGACTATGGTGAATTAATCATTCTGTGAGTGCAATGATGTTTTATGGAACTTACTTGGGTCTGAGTTTTGGATTCCATTTTGGCATAGAAGTTTGAAATGAATATTTACAAGACAATCTATATGGACAAGATTGAGTCCCTTTCCCTTACACAACAAACAAACAAACAAAACCACAAAAAAAAAAAAAAAACCACCCCAAAGCAAACAAAGAAACAAAACCAAGAAACAAAAACCCCACCACAGCACCTCCTATAAACTGGTGCAGCTCCTATAATTTTACTGCCTGAAAACATGAACAGGCATCAAAAAATTCAAAGATGAATTTTGGACCTACTTTGGGTGCCTCATACATAACTGAATAATCAAGCAATGCTACCAAGTTATGCTACTTCAGTCCCTGAAAGATAATTAACTGCTGAAATGTGTATGCTTCTGGATTGATGGTGTATTCAACATGATAGTAAAAGAAGACAGCTCATGCCCAGCTGCCTAATGTTCAAAATACTCAAGTGCCTGGATATGGACAGTATAATATATTTCTACAAGTCTGCAGTCTGAGCTAATCACTACAGATTCTGAGCTCTCTTAAACTACTCAGCTTACCCAATGAAAAGCTGTTGCCTTTTTTACTCCCTGTGCCTATCCTCATATTTTTTTAAAAAAGGAAAGCTGCTCTGTACCCATGAATAGAAGTCTCTGTTCTCTTTCATTTCTGTCACGGTTTAACACTGGCCTGGCAATTAAACCGAGTAACAGATGCTCTCTATTAATCTCTCTCTCCTCCCTGATAAGAAAGGAGAGAGAATAAGGGAAAGAGACTTATGGGTTGGAAACTAAACTACACAACTTTAATGAAACAGTAATGATAAATAGGAAAAATTACTAAATATATACAAATGTACAAGAAAATGGATACCACATTCCTCCCCTCCTTTTCCCCAATAGCTCTCATGTCACCATCGAGTCTGCAGGGCAGCCCTGGGAAAGTCCAGGCTGGACTCCTGGAGTCGGCAGCAGTCGGGAACTGGAGGCAGGAACACAAAGATAAGGGCTGGCACGGATCAGGAGCACAGGCAGACGAACGGACGGGATCCTTCCAGGATGCCGGGTGAAGGAAAGGAAGCAGGAAAGGCAGGAAGGGCAGGCAGCCGGAAGCTGGAGGCAGGAAATCAAAAACTTGGCCCTCGTGATCCCTCAAATTTATACTGAGGATGACGTATATGGGATGGAATACTCTGTTTGGTCAATTCTGGCATCTATCTTGTCCGTTCCTCCCCAAAGGAGGGCTGCAGGTGGTACTTTATCCTCCTGGAGGGTAAAATGTTTTCCTCAGAGCTGAGCAGTGTCCTTGGCTCTGCACACCAGTCTCTAGCAGTAACTATAAACATCGAGTGTTATCAGTCCTAGAAACACACACTGTCTGAAAAACTTGCTGTTAATTTCAGCAAGTGCAACTGCTTACAGGAGACTTAGGTGAAAGCAAAAGTACAAGACAGAAGATCACCTTTATCCTGGCCCAAACCAGGACAATTTCCAAGATAGTAGAACCTCTCAAGAAGAGAATCAAAATGTTTTTTGAGGCTAAAGACTCTATACTTTAAATTTTTTTTGTTGACATGCTTTTATTTATAATGTTATATCGATGCTTCTTTAAAAGGTATGAATTTCAGTATTGCTTTATTTTACCTAATCCAACAGTTTCTTCAGGGTAATGAGAGTGTTATAGAATCTTAGGCTGGTTTGGGATGGAAGGGACCTTATAGATCATCTAGTTCCGACTCCCCTGCCATAGGCAGGGACATCTGCCATTAGACCAGGTTGCTCAATGTTCCATCTAATGTGGCCTTGAACATTTCCAGGGATGGGGCATCCAAAACTCACTGGGCAACCCGTGCCAGTGTCTCATCACCCTCACAATAAAGAATGTCTTCCTAATATCTAACCTAAATCTAACCTCCTTCAGCTTAAAATTCTTCCTCCACATCATATTACTACATGCCCTTGCAAAAAAATCCCTCCTCAGCTTTCATATAGGCCCCTTCAGGTACTGGGAGGCTGCTAGAAGGTCCCCCTGGAGCCTTCTCTTCCCCATACTCAACAACCCCAATTCTCTCAACCTGTCTTCATAGGAGTCCTCTGATCATCTCTGTGGCCCTCCATCTCTGAATTCACACCAACAGCTCTAGTTTCTTCTCCAGAACTAGACAGTGCAGAAGGTGGTATCTCATGAGAACAGACTAGAAGGGGAGAATCACCTCCCTTGACTTGCTGGCGACACGTCTTTGATGCAGCTCAGGATATGGTTGTCTTCTGGGCTGCAAGTGTACATTGCTAGATCACAATGAGCTTCTCATCAAACAACACTGCCATATCCTTTTCCTCATGACTTTTCTCAATCCCTTCTCTGCTTAAGCTGTATTTGTGCTTGGGATTGCCACAACCCAGGCTGTGGCAAGTATCTTGCACTTGGCATTGTTGAACTTCATGAAGTTTACATGGGCCCATGTCTCAAGTCTGTTAAGGTCCTTCTAGATGTCTTCCCTCTGGCACGTTGACCATATCACACAGCTTGGTGTCATCAGTAAGCATGCTGGGGATGCACTCAATCGGATTGTTCATGTCATCAACATAAATGGTAAACAACATCAGTCCCAGTACCAACCCCTCTGGAGAATCACTCATCACAGGTCTCCACTTTGATATTGAGCCATTAACCAAAATTATTTGAGTGCAACTGTCCAGCCCTTTTCTTATCCACCTAAAGGTCCATCCGTCAAGTCTCCAATTTAGAGACAAAGTTATCATGACGGTGTCATCAATAAATGTTATGAAACTCAGTGCTAAAGTTTCACACGACATCTTTCTAACTCTTAGTACCTGAAGACTGTGGAAAATCAGAGTTGATTTTACCAGTAGAAATAGGGAAAAAAAATCATAGGTATTCCTCTTGTTTACATGCTTTTAAATTGATATATTGATATATTTATGTATTTATATATTTTGTCTCCTGAAGTTAAAATGTTTCTAGATCTGTTGATATTTTTTCCAAGAGGAGAAAATAATGAGAGCAGATGAATAAATGTATACTTATTTATTAAAAATATGTTTCATTGCATAAAACAGCCAAATGGTAGCACTGAGCAAAGTAAATTTTTTTAAATTACATCTTAGCAAAAAATGAAACTAAAAATGAAGAGCAGGAAACTAGGAGTGTGATTATAACAACAAAAGTGGATAATAGTAGCCATTTAGCCTACTGATCTATCCCTGGTCTTCCCTCCTTATATGGAGGTTCTGCTTAATCAAATAGAGTTAGAAAATGCTCCCCACCTTAACTACATGGCAGCTTCTATCTGAAATTTGCAGTATTGCAGAGTATCTGAAAGTCTGTTATCAATATAACTCTACTGTTTGGTCATGACTGATGTATATTGGTCTACAAACATCATCATACAGACAGTGATATCTAATTGGAGAAACACTGAAGGTGCCAGATAGCTTTTCTGCTACTGCTACATAGATCTCAGTTTCAAGCTCTGTACTGGTCTTTCTGCACCAACAGCTTTGCTGCAACAGTCCTGTCAATTTATTTAGAGATTTCCAAGTTTGTAACAGTGTGAGTGTGTCATAGTGTGGAATGTAATCAGAAATGAACTGGAAGTTCATAACTAAATTAGTGATACTTATTAAAAATTCACGAATTATCCTTGAGCTGAACCACTGTACTACAAAGAGGTTTTTTTTTTTTTTATCACCCCCAAATTTGCCAGACTTTATTAAATTACTGTTTACCCAACTATGAAACATCAGGGAAATATATCTATAGTTCAAATGGATTTAATGGATTGCAGCACGATTGTTGCATGTCTGTCATTCATGCCAAGAATATAAGAAAGGGGATTGGAGAATCCAGGTCAATAATCCAAGGGAAATAGTTCAGGAAACAAATAAATATAAATGTAGATGTGTTACAGTAAGAGAACATGCTGGCAAAATAAAGCTTTTAAGAAGTCAGGGAGGGGGAGGCAAAATCCCACTGTTATTTTTTTAAATTACATGGACACATGGATAAATTAACTATAAAATGAAGAGAGCAAGATCAAAGGTTTGTGTAAAATGTGCCAAGGATGAACTGTTACTAAAAAAAGGAGGTAAAAAGAATGGTTATTTTGGAAAAAGATAACTAAGAAAGGGGAAAGCGATAAACAATTTAAAAAAAAAATCTTTTAGTAGCTGCACTGTGTTGAACAGTCATTAGAAACCTATGATTTTGGTCAGCTCTTAAAAAGGTGTTAAGCAAAAAGCTCTACTAGGCTTTCTACCCAAAGGTTTCACATCTGTGTTACTTACTTAACAACCACATAGTCCCTGACCAGCCTTTGGTTTACAACGAAGATACTGCAGCTTACACAAATCTCAGTCTTCAAAGTTTACGTGTATAATGGTTCAGCTAAAGTGGTACAGTCTCCTTGTACATAGTTGCTGATACTAAGCTCATCTATGATCATTTGCATTCAGATGTTTTTCCTAACATGGTCATTTTCTTAATAATAATATTTTATATTACCTTTATATGAATTGCTTTCCTATTATATTTGTACTATAAAATCTATTTATATTTGTGGAATGAGGAATGAGTGTGGCAAGCTATTTTTTTTTTTAACTGCCTTACAGTATACAAATTCACAGCACTCCTTGGTAACAATACCTGGTAGTGTTCATACACAACTTCTCAAAAAACTTACTCGTCATTACAACGCACTTGTTTGTAATTTGCACTTATTTGTAATATGCACTTATTGTAAAAGAGCTTTTACTGTTTGGTTTTTTTTGTCTTCCATTTTCCTTTTTTTTTTCCCCCAAAGTTACTTCTGATTGAAGTACAGAACTTATAAGGAAGGAGGACCAATTAGTATCTCTCTCTACAATCTCCACTCTTTTCAAGTAATGTTAAATAAGTTATGATATACTACAAGTTTTAAAGCCCAGCAAGAATCCAAAGACTTCTATGACCTATAATATTGAAGTTTAAAGGTAAATTGCTCTGACCATGTAGGCAATCTTTTTTATGATTCTCATATTAAAGAGGAATTAGCTTTTTCTTGGGAAAAGTATTTTTTCTTAAGATATTTTTATCAAGCTGAAGGAAAAGCAGAGGTTTACAAGCTGGCCTCTTTTAAGTACACAAATTTCTATGTGTATTCTTGTGCTTGGAATATAACTGAAAATATAAAACAAAAGCAACCGTTTTATAAAAGGTTACTGTTATATTTAAAGTGTAGAAACAAAAATCCTATGACGTATATTAAGAAGCTACCCTGCTCTGCATTTTTTTTTTCTAATTAAAAAAATTAGGTTTTTTTTCTTGGAGGTGGGAGAGAGGGTCTTTTATTCTGGGAGACTTTTTAAACTGTTTTAAGACTCTAAAATGAAAGCTCACACTATGATATCTACCAGAGATACTCCTGCCCTATACAAATTGTGTATTATTATAAAATAATAGTTTGTACAGAGATCTAATTTTACATGACACTTCCAAACAAAGGCTTTTACATATAGATATTAAGCTTTACAATACCCTAGTGAATAATGCAAGCATTCAGTAATTTTTTTTTAATGAAAAAACAGAGCAGGAAGGTTTCCCAAAATCATGAACAGGGAGAAAGCTAAAGATATAATCTGGGAATTCTGACCAAATCTCTTACCACTGAGCGCACTATATAAGGTTTATTATATAAGCCTTATTTATATAAAAGGATTATTTTCCTATTGTAATTTGTTAAGTATATAGCTATAATTATGATTCACAATTTGTCACTGGTTTTGAAGGACAAGGCTAGCAGACAACTGAGATCCAAGTATCTTTTAGATATTTTAAATGAGCCATATTTTGAAGCAAAGCTAAACATACAGCTTCTACATCAAGGAATATTGCTTTAATTGCAGCCTTTTTTGGGGCTGGAGTTGACAATAGAGATTATTATGTTTTTCAGAGGAAAAATTTAAGATTTGGCAAAACTAAGTAAACACTTACTGATTTTATAGTGAGTTCTCAGCCTTAATCAATTTATTACACAATATCTTATTATCATGGAATGGCTGAGGTAGGCAGGCACCTCTGGAGATCATGTGGTCCAATCACAGGTTCACCACAGAATGTTGCTCAAGGTCATATTCAATCAGGTTTAAAATTTCTCCATGTTTAGAGACTCCACAGTGACTCTGGAAACCTGTTCCGGTATATGACCAACTTCACAGGAAAAAATATTTTCCTTATATTTAAGTGGAATTACCTATTTTTCAGTGTATGGTCATTACCTCTTGTCCTGTCATGAGGCACCAAGGAGAAGAGGCTGTCTCAATCATCTTTACTCCTCTCATTAAGTATTTAAACACATTGATAAGATCCCCCGAACTTTCTTTTCTCCAGTAGACCCAGCTCTCAGCCTCTTCCCAGATGACAAACACTCTGAGCTCTTAATCATCTTCAGGTCCCTTCACTGCTCTATTTTCTGTATGTCCATGTCTATTTCATACTGTGTAGATCAAATATGGAAAAAGAGGTCCAGCATGTATCTCACTAGGGCTGAGCAGAGGGGAAGGATAACCTCAATTGACCTACTAGTAACACTGCCTAATGCATCCCAGGAGCCTGTTGGTCTTTTTTGCTGTAGGAGACATTGCTGGGTCATGATCAGTTTGGTGTTCACCAGGAGCCCCAGTTTAGTGTTCATCTCCAACCTTCTTTACAGTTGATTGAACCCAGCCTGCCTTGGCCTCAGGGGATTCTTCCTTCCCAGGGGAAGCACTTGGCATTTTCCTCTGCTGAACTTCAAGAGGTCCCTGTCTGCTCATTCCTCTAACCTGTCAACCACTCCTCCCAGTTTTATGATCTGCAAACTTCTTGGGAGTGCACTCTGTCCCATCATCCAGGTCACCAATGAAAATGTTCAATTTTATGGGCCAAAGTATTGACCTTTGGGACAAACCACTTGTAACTGACCTCCAGATGGGCTTTGTGTTTCTGATCACAACCCTTTGAACCATCAGTTCAGCCAGTTTTCATTCGACCTTATTTTTCACTTATCTAGTTCATTCTTCATTATTTGTTTAATCTGTATATGTATGATGTGAAGCAGTGTGAAAGCCTTACAAAAGTCAACATTAGCAACACCTACAGCTCTCTAATGAGAAAGTCATCTCAATGTAGAAGCCTTCCAGGTTGGGTTATGATTTCCACTTCAAAAATCCATTCTGACTTCTTCTGGACACATTCCTGTAATGTGAAGTTGACCAGCCTGTTGTCCCATTATTATAATCTGTTACAAAGTGTCCAAAATTACTAAGAACTATGCAATAAATATTAAAAACAAAACAAAACAAGGCAAAAACAAACAAACAAACACAAACAAAAACCAAACCAAAACCAAACAAAAAACCCCCACAAAAAAATAAACAAAACCCCACCCAAACAAAAAAACAACCCAGGAGTGATTGTTATCATAATGTTACATGTATTGAACTGTGTTTGATCATAGAGTATAATACACTTTAGAAGACAACATATAACTGAATACCATAATTTCTTGAAAGGCATTTTTGTATTTGATTACCAATTTCTTAGTATTATTTAATGGAATGAAAAACAGGAGAACCATAAAATCAGAAGAATGTAGAGAATCAACAATTCTATACAGCACCAATGTGATTCCTTTAATGAGGTAAACACTCCAGGAAATTCAATTGTACTTCAAATGTAGGACAACTGCTAGTTCAATTTCTAAACCCATGGCTTAGAGCATTTATATAAATCTATGTAAGTTAGCTCCTTTTTTATCCTGCTTTAATTAACAAAACATCTTGGAAATACTCATAAGAAGAAATATATTGAAGAAGAAAGAGAATATAAATTAAAGGGCAAAATCACAGATGATTGAAAGTCCAATAATATAAAGGAGATTAAACCTTTAAAAGACCATGAATAGGGAATAATGTGAATAGAAACAAAATCAGAGTTCAATGCATCATATTTACTATATGCTTAGTGAATTTTAGGTTTCTTTCTCAATTTTGTATGTAAAAGGAGAACATTGGGAATTACTGAAAAAAATTGAAGAACACTTGAAGAACAGCTTCAAATTTCTTGTAGCTTGAAAATATTTAATAACCCCCCCAAAATATTTTGGTTTTCTTTCAGTGATTTTTTTCCCCACATACTTCAGAAGCCAATAAAATAAATGTAATACTTTCTTCTCCACAAGTAATGTCATTAGCTACACAAGATTTCCTGAGACTAGAAAAAGTTTAAGTAAGATGTATTTTCACAATCTTTTTTTAACTCATATGTGGAACATAAATGAAATGGTTCCAAGAGGGCCATAAGCATTTATATTATCACACAAAATGGAGAACCTTTTCAGCAGGGAAAATGAGTACACTCCTGCATGTGTAAGTAGAGACAATTAATACCAAATCACTTATTAAATCTCTGAGTGTTATTTCGATCCTAGTTTGGGCAAACCTTGGAATTTAATGTATATTGGGTGAAAGTACCCATTCTAGAGTCAAATGACTATAAGAACAGTTATTTTATGAACATTCTTTTTCGTAATTTCAAATAGGTCTGTTTCTTCAAGCCACTTGTATCAGGAATTAAGGAGAAAGAGGTTCTGGGATACATATTTCTTTTTTCTCTGGATATTTTCCCTTGTTGAAGAGTCTGTAAATGAGTTTAAGAATAATTCTACTCTCTTAGAGTAGAATACAGAACTAGAGTCAGATCTTTTGAATTTGTGACCAGTGTAAAATACTCTGTGGATTATGTGTGGCAGCAGGGGACTAGATTTTAAAATTTAAAAATGTTCACTACTAATAATGATACTGATAGTTTTAATGGGCTCTCAGATGGGGAAGAGCCTCTTATTACCTTATTGCCTACACCTGTAAAAGTCTTAATGTTAGGTTAATCCTGAAGACCTTTTCTACTATTAAACACAGAGCTAAAAGTCCTAACTAAAATTCTAAATAATGGGCTTCATAAAATGTAACATCATTTTTATAAATAAGGATTATCCTGGGTTCATTAAAGACAGATAACTGACAGAGAGCATACAGAGAACATTAGAGTACTCCACTCCAGCAGATTGCAAAATAAAACCTTCACAATTTAATCTCAAGAGAGAAGGTTTTTGGTAATTTCACAAGTGACAGTTTTGATCTAATGGGGAATAGACCCATAATTTATGAAACAGATAGAAAGTGTTCACTGAAAAGTGTAGTGTGACTGAATGATGATCTAAACCATTTGTATTCTTGTACCTACCTGGAATAACAGTCTGCCATTGCAAATGGTCACAGAAGTAGAGTAGCAACACTGCACCTGGTAAAGCACACTGCTTTATCACTGCACCTGATAAACAAAAAGAAAAAAAAAAAAAAAGAAAAAGAAAAAGGTAAACAAACAAACCACTAATAACACAGTTGAATTTCACTAGTGAATAAGAAAATATCTGGATTATTAAGAGCCATATCTTAAATGGAGCATATCTTTAAATGCTTGATATCAAATTTATTGATTCCTTTTCCAAAATGCTGTTGAATTTTTTTTATTATTATTTTGATAAAAAAGTGGTTCCTTGGTATTTTTTACATGTCAGCAAGAATGCTGTTCAAGCTGCTGAGCTGGTGTTATGCAGGTTGCTGACAGCTTTTGTTTTGTAAAAACCTAGCTTTGATTTTCCATGTTTTTAAACACTCTGATCAATAAAGATTATTAATTGGTCCTGCAATTACCTTTTTTTAAAAGCCACATGACTCAGTCCTCATCAGGAATGCATTTGTCACAAAAACCAGAAACATATAAAGCTGGATAGTGTAGTGTGCAGTAGTATATAGTATCTTTCAGGTACAATGTTAGCCTACTGTAATTTGTGGTATAAAGTGACAGAACCAGAAGATAAGATTTCTTAATTCAGCTGTGGTGATTATGAACAATATTTTTCCTTTGTAAAAGAAAAACCTTTAAATATCATTTTGGGTTTGCTTCGTTTTTTTCTGACTGTCAACAAATCTGTCACTACTCCAAAACATGAAATATATTTCATAGCAAGGGAAGATGTGTCCTAGCCTTATAGATGCATCACTATCTCTGTTCTTCTGTGTAAGGAAGTAAAGAAGTTCCTGTCCTTTCTTTTCAGCAGCTACCAACCAGCAATGTGGTGTGAGGGTGATCAAGCTGGAGTCCTTTACATTTCAGCTTTTCCTGTCTCTATAGAAATATTTAGTCATATCAATTATATATATATCTATATATATATGTATAAAAATATATAAATAATGTCATATTCCGGTCCTCTTCCTTCTTTCACAAAGTAGCCTAGCAGAATAGATTAAAAAAAAAAAATGCTTTAAAAACTGCAGCATTTTAGTTTGTTGTTTTGGGGTTTTGCTTATGCTGTTTTGGGTTTTGTTTTCTTTGTTTGTTTGCTTTTCTTTTTTCTTAAGGCATACATCTTTGTGTGGCATAGATATATTGTGCCAAACATAGACATTATACAAAGGGCGGGAGTTGTAAGATGTTTGATTCTCAACAGACCATCAGGAAGCAGAGTGAACATTAACTTGTTCAACTGTAGCAAAGGAAGAGTTAAAAAATGTTAGCAAAGATTTTTTTCTTTATCAGGTGAAAACACAGTGCAATGACTCTGGCTTTAAGTGTCTGCTTTATGTCTGAAAGGATAAAAAGAAATTAAAATCGTTAGGCTTTCCTATCTGAATTAATTTATTTGACCATTGGGTTACTGCAGTGATTTGTTGTTCTTGGGCTTGCATTGTGTTCTGGTACTAGCACTGCTGAGAAAATGGTTCCCATATTCTTAGAATGAACAGGCTCAAATTGACCTGTAATGTGACACTTATTATTTCCCCTTACCAACTCAATGTGGCAACATTAATACATTTAAGGCAGTCTGAGGAGAACTGCTCATAGCTCAAATGCCTTTAGATCAAACCCTTCTCTCACATTTCTCCACATCAAATGTTATTACTGCTGCTGAGTAAAATGAAGAAGTATTCTAGCTTTTATTACATGGGTATCAGCAGTATTGAGTTGAAGGCCCCCTGTACTACACCCTTGAGATTTACAGACTAGGAAAGAAAGACACCTTAAGAAACACTGGCTGGAACTAGATCGATTCAAGCTGGAAATGAGACCTAGGTTTTTAATCAAAAGCCATAATGGATAATAGACTCCATGTCCTATAGTCTCCCCAAAAATCTCAGAACCTTTACAAAAGAGACTACTTTTTAATCAAACATCAGTTATTAGCCTAAATAAATAAATAGATAGATTTTAGGCATCCAAGCATGTCAGACATGATGAACTATTTTAGCTTCTGGCCTTAAAATCTTTCAGTGAGAATCTCACTGTGTAGACAGTGGGCATCAGGGTGATATTATTAGTCCTACTTTACAGATGAGGAAAAAAACCTGAGGAGGTAATGTATTACAAATTTTTTTTTTTTTTTCGTTCACAAATTTGATTTTTTTCCTGCTATGTAGTAGAACTCCAGTTCACCCTTTACAAATACATCTATCTAGCATTTGGGTGCATAGAGGTCACTTGCATGCCTCCTTGTGCAGCGTTTCATCTCTCTGGAATTTGAGCATGACACCCAATATGTAGTGTGCAAGGAAGGGAAATGAACTTCCATATCTGTGATTTAACCCTTGTTCTTTGTCTACCCAGGCATCTTGTGATTGGTGCTTACTGTCACATCATTACTGTCTGACTTCTTCCTGCAGAAATAGGACCTCATTCATTTACCCATTTCAGCTACACTGTAGTAAACAGGCTCCCTGTGCTCATTCCTTTTTTATAAGAATTAGTGTCAACATTCCTCCTGAAAAAGAAGCATAATGTTCACGTAGAATTTTTCCTGCTGTGCTTAAGATATGTTTACAATATTCACTAGAGGGTTCAGCTTAGGAATTTAACAACTACATGTGAAATTTCTGGCCTCCATCCCCACAATCCCTGCCAATATACTAAATACAGTCAGCATTTTCAGATATACAGATGTCCAGCAGATAAGATGACACCCTCTGAGTAGCTATTGCCACTAAGCATATTACAAGCTGGAAGTAACATTTCCACATAGGCTGTGAAACTGGTCTTACAAACTCATTCATACATTTTCCTCCACCGTATTTTTTTAAATTAATACAAAGACCCAAGGCAATCCTTTTGTTCCTGCTACCATACTCTTTACTACTTCTCTGAATCATATAGTGTATGACTAGAACTACTCCCTACACGCATAAAACTGATCTACATTGACCCTAATTGGCTCAGAAAGTCTGCCAGGATCACAGCATAATACCAACTAGCTATTTGCTTACCCTGTGTTATTATATTAGATTGTAGCACAGAGGAAAAACTAATCAAGTATAAAATTTTATTATTCAGGTACTGCAAAAAAAAAGCACAAATAGAGCAGCAGTGCTTACTCTAATTTAAGACAATGCCCCAGACAGATCCTGATTGACCCAGTTTACTGAAGGACCTAATTTGGGAGCATGATTGCTACTGGCACTGGCTGTTGTCAGAGGACAGAGACAAGCATCTCTATTGGGGTTTGAGACCATCTTCATTCTGAATTATCCCATGGAGATGCCTTTCTTTCTCTTTAGTTAAGTGTGCTTATGTTTCCAACTGAAGTACCTCTGCTAGGCACATAAGCACAGGTGAGCTGAATCAGGGTTTAAGTAGAGGTAACAAATTCAACAGAAAAAAATGTGTTAAGCGAGACACAGCAGTATGACTGTGGTTTCTGTTTTATGTATAACTGATCCTAAAACTATTGATAATACCTATCTGAGATACTAAATTTCCAATAGTGTCCTCATTGTGACCTCACTGAGGTCAATTTAACCATCCATGAGACTGGCTTTCTAGGTATTTCAGCAAAATTGAGTACTTCCGCTGTACAGAGATTTTTAAACAATGGGGTTTTTTGCTTGTTTGTTTTGTCAGATGTCCATCCATTAGAACTGAAAATGCTGGTCTTAAGGCTTTTTTTGCTATATGGGTCAGTCCTTTAGCTACCTAAGCTAGGAAAAAAAACCAGATGAGAATAGGTCTAAAATCTTCAGTTTTATGTAAGTTTTCAGGCCTCAGCATCTTTGTGCAAGACAGAAACATCTTCATAAGCAGTGGTTTTGGTTTAGGAAACAGACAGGACTTGAACCAAAGTCCATATCATGCACCAGAATCTCAGATGTTAACAGTGACTAACAAATGCAGAGACTAATTTCCATGAAGACTACAATCCAAGGCACAGACTGATAAGGAAGCCACCTGAAGGGGATACATACTGCTTGGGGGCAAATAGGAATCCTGTTTATTAGGAAGGTAAGAGAGGAAATTCAAAGAAAAGGGAACAGTTTCTAGTTGAGTGTGAATACTGAAACTATTTGAAGGACAATATACTGATTGTACTACTAAGCTGGATTAATTATGCTATGTTCACATATACTGCACTCATAAATGGGGTAATTTAACTCAGATGGCTTATGGTCCAAAGATGGAAGTATTGTTTATGATACTGTCTATAAAACTACTTTCATTTAATTACAGACTTATGTTACCTAAATACTTTGATTTTAAGCCTGTTTGAGTATGTTGAGGAGCAGTTTCAATTAACTAAAAAATGACTTTACACATCCAGCAGTTCAAATAAGATAAATGACAGCATCTTGAAATGGATGGAAATTGTCTCCTTGAAAAGCGTATCTTTATCTCACATCCCTTCCCTCTTGTACTTTGGTCTATGGAAAAAAACAAAACAGCAGAAGGACAGGGTAGCCCAGAATATAGGCCAGGAAGAGCAGGGTGCCTCTGAAATTTTCTGCACACTATTTTCACAGGGTACATTGCGAGTTTTGTCTAACTATAGTGAGAACCTCACCACTTATGTTAGGTGAAAGGTGATTCTGGGTCCCTGAAGGTTGGGTGGGAAGCTGCTTGGAAGAAGCCATCTCAGCACATCTAACATGAGGACTGAATCTGAACCGGTGCCATAGTCAAAGCTTCCTAGTAGATTCCTCTGAGCTTCCACACTGAAGTTTTCATTTGAGTTGTTAGTGTCAGTTTTTAAAGGGAGGAAATGAAGGGGTTTTTTAAAGCATTTTGGCTGCCATTAGCTAAAGACATCATTTGCTTTTCTTCTCATTACAATGATACATTTTTTCTCTACAGTTTGCACGGCTGCCAAGTCTATTTATCTGTCAGATAAGAGCAGCTCCAAGACCACACTCAAGTGCAGAGCCTATAAAGACAAGAATATTATAAGACCATGTAATCAAACACTGCCTGATGTTCATCTAGCAGATGGCTTAAAAAAAAAAACAAAACCAAAAAAAACCCATACCCATAGAAGAACCAACAAAAAAACCAAACCACTACCCATAGAATTTAAGCGCTCTGTGGTTTCCTGAAAAGAAATATTTCACTTTAAAACTTCAAAGTTCTTTCAGTATGTTCATATGTATGTGTTGTGGGAAAGATACTACATAAATACAGATTATTCTATAAACACACTGAATACAGTAAACCAAATGCAAGTTTATACAAATCTATCTTTAACAGAATGCTTTTCCAGTTCACACAAAACATGAAAGCCTATATTTGGATACAAAGCAAGATCTGCTGCAAGTTACACTGTAATTTAGGCAGAACATAATTTTGAGATTTACAATTAGGAAATCTATTATAGCCTCAAGCACTGAATCTCAAAAATAAATTTTCAGCAATGAAATGCAAGTGATTCAACACCACTGATCATGTGATACAGAATGCATTCAGTTGGCTTTAAATAGGCAAAATATAATTAAAGGAAATTACATACAATCTTTCTGTTTAATACATCTATATATGTACACACACAATAGGCCGCCTGATAACTCAACTTCTAGCTATCACTAGAATATTATGGCACATAATAAAACTTTGTACTTATGCAGTGATTTTGTTCTAAAGCCTTTCCTAAACTGTGACAAGCAGCATCTCTATTTTAGATACCATGAAAGATGTTAAGGATTTTATAAGACTAAGTAAGGCTTAAGGTAGAGAAGCAAGCTAGTGACCACCCCAAAATAATGTCAGCAGCTGTGACACAGCCAAGTAGAAAGGAAGTAGTGAAGACATCATAGCATCACAGGGAGGATCAAACATCTGTATAGTCACATCTATCCATCAGATTTACAAAATCCTACTCCCAGCATACTGCAGTCTAACTTTTAAATTACTCCAATGACAAGGATTCAACAGACTCCCTGGAAAGCCTTGCTTGTGCAATAAACTAATTAATTATTCATTCATTCAATTAATTATACTGGTTCTGAATTTCGCTACTCATTTTGTAATTGGTATTCCATTATTACTAGTTATGCTGATTAATTTTACCAAAATCCTTCTAATTTGATGGTCTCCATTGGGTAGTGACTGAGTTCAGCTTTTCAAACCATTGTGCACCCTCCATGTGACAACTGCTGCTAGACTGTGTTCCTCTCTAGTTGGTTTATGACAGTGCCAAACAGGACTGTGTGAAAATGCTTACTAATGTCAAGATATATCAAATCTATAGCTTCTCCCCTGTCCACTAGGCAATTACCCTGCCACAGAAATAACTTGGATTGATTTGATATGTTTTTTTTTTTTCCTTGACAAATCCATGTCAGCTATTCCCTATCATCTTATCCGCAGGGTGCATCGAAACTAATTAACAAGCTGTTCCAGAATGTTTCTGGTATTGAGGTTAAACTGACAGACCTAGGCCTTGCCTCTTACCCCTTTTTAAAAATAGGTACAATGCCTGTCTTTCATCATTCTTTTGGGAATTCACCTATTTTCCATGTGATTTTTAATCACAAATGACTGCTAGATTTTTCTCTGCTTCTCTGAGTGCGTAATAAAAATGCATCAAACTTACCTTAATATTAACTGTTTTAATTATATGTCTATAATTAATAGTTCCAAATCAAGATTAAAAAAAAAATTAAAATGTGAGTTTACTTTTAAAAAGCCACATGTAAATATTAGTGTCACTTTAAAAGCTAGAGCATATAAAATCTTTCACAAGTCACCGAATGCTCTGAGCATTGAATTTAGAAGACATTTAGTTTTCCAATAAGAAAAGTGAAAGAAAAAGTGAAAGAGAATAGTGTCTCTAGAGCTAATAGAAGCTTTCTCCATGTCCAATAGAGCCTATGCCAGCCAGCTTCAAAAGAGACCCACTGCTGGCCAAAGTAGAGCCCATGAACAATGGTGGTAGTGCCTCTGGGATAACATGTTTAAAAGAAGGGGAGAGAGCTGCACAACAGCAGCAGGGAGAGAGAAGTAGAATATGAGCGAGAAACAGACACCAAGGTCAGTGAAGAAAGAACACACCCTGGGGTAGGATGTGCTCCAACTGCTGGAGCAGAGATTCCCCTGCAGGACATGGTGAAGACCATGCTGAGTCCAGCTGTGTCCCTGCAGCCCATGGAGGTCCACGGTGGAGTATATATCCACCTGCAGCCTGTGAAGGATCCCACACCAGGACAGGTGGATCCACCTGAAGGAGATTGTGACCCCATGAGAATCCCAGACTCAAGCAGGCTCCTGGCAGGACCTATGGACCTATGGAGAAAGAAGTCCAGATTGTAGCAGGTTTGCTGGCAGGACTTGTAACTCCATGGAAGGGACCCACACTGGAGCAGTCTGTTCCTGACAAACTGCACCCCATGGAAGGAACCCATGCTGGAGAAATTCATGAAGAACTGCAGACTGTGGGAAGGACTCAAGCTGGACAAGTTCAAGGAGCAGGGTCTCCTCTGGGAGCTGTCGCACACTAGAGAAGGGGAAGAGTTTGAGGACGATGAAGGAGAGGTAGTGACAACATGTAATGTATTGACCATAACCTCAATTCCCTGTGCCCCTGTGCCACTTGGCAAGAGGTGGGGGGATAAAGATAACTCAGAGCAAAACTAGGGCCAGGAAGAAGGGCAGGATGAGGGAAAAATGTTTTAAGATTTGGTTTTATTTCTTATTATCCTTCTCTGAAGTAATTTTCAATAAATTAAATTGATTTCCCTGAGTCAAGTCTGTTTGGCCTGGGATGGTATTTGGTGAGTGATCTCCCTATCCTTATCTTTAATCAAGGCATTTTAATTATATTTTTTTCTTCTCCTTCCCAGTTGAGGAAAGTGGCAGAGTGGTTTAGTGGGCGTAAGCAAGGTCAGCCCACCACAGCTAGATGAACACAGTGACCAAGAGCCTGCTTGCATGGGATTTGCCTCTTTTGTCCCCTCCCTTCCATTTTCCCACATCGTCTTTGGAGAGATTTTTTCATCCACTTTGATCTTTCTCTTTCCTAACGTTTAGCCTCTCCTTTAAGCCTCCTATTAAAAGTTTCACATTTCCATAATTCCTTTGAATATCCCGAAGTTTTTGTCTTTCTTACGAGACCCATGATTATCTTGTTTTCTCCCTGTTACCAGCTTCTAAGCTCTCTGGAACTATGCTGCAGTGGTCCCTTCAGTGACCTGAGTTCTGGCCTTTGGTATTGGCTCTGTTATCCCATTAGTTAAAGTGTCTGTACCTGGGTATTTCAGTTATTCTTCCTCTGTCTCGTGGGGGGCGTTTCTTTGTCAGTTTGTTTATATTGAATATCTGTTACTGAGATAATAATACTGATTTTCATAAGCCAGATGGCATTCAGTACCAGGTATCCACAATTTTTTTAACATATCTTTGTATTAATATAATGGCAGAGATGCTAGTTCTTCCGGATCTTATTTTTTGATTCCCATCTATGTGATGGGTTCATGATCAACTTTCAATACAAGAGCATCATCAGTTCTAGTAATCAAGATTGGTGTACCTTTACTGTGATGCTGTTAAATACTAAGGGTCAGAATTTAAACTAAAACTATATTTGGAAGATTTGATACAAACAACTTAGTTAACTAAATTTAACTAATTTTCTTACGGTTTCTTCAGTTATTTGAATAAATTTCTTGGCTGCAACAGCTACATGGTTAGATAACACATGTAAAACCTTTTAAATACCTTGAAAAACTTCATGTTGGAAATCTTTTCATCCCCTTCCTATTTAGCCCACACTGAGTCATATTACTTCAGCAGGTACCACATTTCCATTTTGAATAACTTTCCTAGATAAATTAATAGATCTCAAGCACATGAAATGAAAGGAATAGAGACAGTAGCATGTCTGAGCAGAGTTATTGGAAATATTATTTAGCACTAGGACATAGTTTCTCAGACTTTAGTCTTTCTTTAGACAGACTAAAAGGAGCAGATCTAAACTATGTAATAGTACACTGCACAGGCCCTAAGCATGTATCTTCAGATCCTGTCCTCTGAGAAATGCCAAAATCTTCTTGCATTATTTCAGTTGTATTTGCTGCATATTTTGTGGGGTAATCAAAACATTTTATGAAGAAATGTCCAGGCCCTGTGAAGCCCTGTGTATATGAGTATATGTATAATGAGTATATGTCCCTTATGGGACAATATGTACATGTATAAAGCAGGATATATTGCAGATAACAAAGGATCTTAAAAGCTAGACTAAAAAGGTATAAATTGGATTATATTAGTTTTAGGATATTATGGTAGCAAATCAAGGTGTTAGGATAAGAGAAAAAAAGGTATCCTAACAACAAAATATTCAGATACTCAAATATCTGGATACCTGTTACACAAAGCTAATTAGAGTACTTACAAATACTTATCAATAGGTTTTATACGAGTTCTAGAAAAATTATTAAAGTAACACATATAGGAAAATATAATAATATGATGACTGCAGTTTTTATAAGGATGCTAAAGGCTTAAAATTAAGAATTCATACATAGGAATTTGATGTTTCTTACCCTTCAGTGGCTACTGCTGGGGATCCCTTTTCCTCCTCAATAGGAGCAATCACTTGGGCAGGTGTCCCTGCTGGAGGGAGAAGGTCCAGCACATCTTCTAGGGAAAGGGTACAGTACTTTTTACCAATGAAAAGATGGGATTAGACTTTTATAGAACAAAATGATTGACTTCTGTCATTTAACTACTTAGCCATGCCTTCAAAATCTTGTATTGGCGTGCAAGAGGGAAACAATGGAAAAGCCAAGGAAGTCTTTTCCCTCATTATACAAGTTCTGACATTTATCTTCCCGTTCTTGTTTCATCTTTGTTTTGCCTAGCTGAAGCCAAACTGGGCTCTCTGTTTTTCAACACAGGAGAGCAGTTGGTACCACAGATACCAACTTGGCCTTCTGTTAATACTTCCAAGATTGTTACCAGTTCAGAGTCTGTGGAAACCAGTTTCATTCTGTGGAAACTTTCCAACTGCAGGCTAAGGACAATGAAGCTGAGACAAAAAAATGGGAATCTGAGAGACACCAAACAATTGAATCATAAAAGGAAACTAAGGAGGGCCCACTGAGGCAGAGCATCCAGCTACAGAATATCAGAGTTTAGGACAACTCCTTGATCATACATTGACTGGATCATGAAGTTAAGGTGCAGCTCACACTGGAAAGAGTTAATGAGGCACCATAGAGGGCTAAAATCACTTTATTAGCATCTCATTAGATATCTGTGAGTTGCCATTTCTGGAGGTATTTAGAAGACATATAGGCATGGTGCTTTAGGGACATGTTTTAGTGGAGGACTTGGTAGTATTAAGTTAAAGGTTTGATTCAATGATGTTAAAGGTTTTTTCCAACTTAAAAGGTTCTGTGATTCTATTCTTCAACTCAGTAAACCTCTTCAGAATATAGAAGTTTGCTTCTCAATGAAAAATACATTTCTGCTAAAAAGCCATAGGTGATGAGGATTGACAACAAAGAATGTAGTAATAAGTCTGTAGTTTCTGGAGTTCAAACTCTACAATTCCTTTGATTTGCTGAAAATGTCCTGAAATTACAATCTTATGAATATGAGTATTTAAAAGTTCTTATCTCATGTTATGTATAGCTATTCTTGCTATAATTATACAAATTATTTACACATACCCATCATGAGTGATTCACCTTTTCAGTCCAACAGAATTGTAAAGAGTCCATATGAAAACCTGTCAGTCCCTTGTAACTCAAAGCAACCTGGGGAACTTAGGGCAAAGTTCAAAAGAAACATGACCAATAGGGAGGTGATTCTTTTCCTCTACTCCACTCTCACGAAACCCCAGCTGGAGTACTGTGCTCAGTTCTGGGGTCCCAGTACAAGAAACACACAGAGATGTTGGAGGGAGTCCAGAGGAGGGCCATGAAGATGATCAGAGGGCTGGAGCACCTCTCCTAAGAAGACAGGCTGAATAAATTGAGATTGTTCATCCTGGAGAAGTGAAGACCATGGGGAGACCTTAGAGCAGCCTTCCAGTGCCTGAAGGGGCTACAGTCTACAAGAAAGCTGAAGAGGGACATTTTACAGGGGTGTGTTGCAAGAGTACAGGAGACAATGGTTTAAGCTGAAATAGGGTAGATTTAGACTCGATATTCTGAAGAAAATTTTTAGTGTGAGAGTGGTGAGACAGTGGCACAGATTTTCTGGGGACGTTTCGGATGCCTTGGCAGTGTTTGAAGCCAGGTTGGATGGAGCTTTGAGAAATCTTGTCTCGTGGGAGATGTCCCTCACCAATGGAAGGGCAGTTGGAACTAGCTGGTCCCTTCCAGCCCTAATCAGCTAATTAAATGATTCTATAATTCAATTTACATAATATTAACTATCCAAACATTAGGCATCACACCTAACCAATCTATACAGTCTTCTTCTACAGCCAAGGGAAACAGGCAAGGTATGTCCTGAGTACATCTTGTCCTATCTATCTCTAACAGCATCTTAGCTGTTGATAAATTACTTCCTGGAAGTGTCTCTCTCCCTCCAACGGTTTATAGATGGAGTCTTATCAAGTAGCCTAGACAAGATACTTAGCTTTGAGAAGGTGAAAGTTATGTAAAATCAATCCAACTTCTCTGACTAACAATCCAACATATTTGTTTACTGAGTTACTTCATTGTAAAATTTTAGATAGTGTAGAGGTTGCTTTTAAAAATTGTAAATAATCAAATTAATCAATTTTTTTAACCTATCAATATGAATGTTGTCTTCAATTCAGATTTTTGAGATCTAATAACTACTCTTCAAATTTCACATGCTTAAAATATTTTATATAAGGAATCTCTTTTGCTCCAGTTTACTATGTTTTCACCATTGAGTCCATCATGCTATTAATATTAGTGGTGCTACTTTAAATTGTAAATTTCTAACCACAGTATCACAGACATCCGATGTAATTTTATTCTTGCTCCTTATCCTGTCAACTTTAACACCTATTTCATTGTTCTAAGTGTTTCCCATTCTTCATGCATGTCAATCTCATTTGAAGAGAATTATACTTATTTCTATATCATAAAAAGGAATAAAGGAGGCTGAAGGAGAAAGGTCACTGATTTTTGTCAAGATTCACTCATTTGTAGTAACTACTACCTCATACTAAATCTCATATTCTTCTCCATGACCTTCATGATGCCAAGCATGGTTCTGCTTGGCATTTTGTTGTTACCATGTTATCAGTATTGACACTTATTTAAGAAGCACCTGACAGTCAAAAAATTTATTCCTCTGTCTGTGTGGGCGTGTTTAAAATGAGAAAGGCATTGTAAGTGTTCATTCAGTTTTCAGCTCTTTCTCAGGAATCATGGATTGATTTGAACACATAAAAATACCATATCAAAACAGTTGTTAATGATTATTCAAAGCTTCCCACATGACGATTTTCATGTTTCTTTTACTTAGAAAAATATGAAAAATCAGCTTGACAAGAACTGCATGAATTTGCCTGATAAGAAACAAAAAACCCACATCACTAGATTCTACATCCATTTCCTTTAATTACTCACTGTGCAGTTAACTTTCAAAATACCTCCCTACTATCAGTCTTATCCTTTTAAGAGTATGCTGTCTGCTGCCACTGTCATTTTTCCACACATTTTTCCATTCTGCCTCACTTCCTCTTGCAAATACTCTTAACACTGTAAATGAGAGCAGCTCCACTGAAGTAGAAGCATCATTTATAAGCTTTAGTAAGCACTTAAGGAGAGTTTATGGACTTACAAAGCTGAAATGTAGTCTTAGAGCTGACAAGGTGACTTTAAAAATCTGTTAATTTTCTGTTTCTAGATGGTTCAATGCATGATTTCGATGTCATTAAATGATGGTGAAAGGAGATATTATACATGGACAGTGGACATGTCCAGCCATTGATGGGTACTGGGACATGAATCAGAACTAAACATTAGAAAATGTTGAATATTTATTACCAAATGGTCCTTTGTAAATCCTCATGATGTTGTCTCACAGCAGTGGTCACACTCACCAAAATGAATAATTAATAGCTCACCTGCTAGAAACCCACATGACTGATAGCTTTGTAAAGCTTTTATTTGGGAAGAAAAACATCCTCATATTACAGGCATACAAAGAAGTACAGGAAATTCTGGTCAAGGATTGAAACAACATAATGACTAAGTATCTTGCAAAAAAGTTGAAATAGTTGACTATATGTTACTGCAGATGCTCAAAAAAGGCTCACTTCCAAAGACCAGCCACAAACCTCAGCTGAGGCATAGTGATTCTGAGCATCTCCAGGCCTAATTCATGCTGTAGTTGCATCACAGTTCATAATTGATATCTCTCCCTATGTCACTGACAGAGGTAGTTTCTGTTGGCTTTCTCGGAGTATACTCAACACAGTTTGATTCCACAAAAAACAAAGCTGGGAACATGCTCTAGCCCTTCCTTGATCTGCTTTTATCTAGGAACACATGGAAAAAGCATTTATCTGTGCTATGGGGGTTAGCTCTTCTGGTCCTGGAATTTATGTTTCCTATGGGGGTACCCTAATTGCCACATAAAGATGGAGTCTATGGAAAGGAAGTGCTTTTGCTTTTTTTTTTTTTTTTTTTTTCTTAAGCTAAAATCATTCCACTTTACATGGGATCGATGAGCACTCATTTGGCACAGAAGACAGAATAAGTGTGATTATAATGGTTGATGTATTCACCTGGGATGCAAAAATGACCAGGTGCTCTGCTCTGTGATTGCTTTAATATTCAGTATTGATTACACTAAAGGGCCTCCAGGTCTCTCTTCTCCTTTCCAAAGACTTTAACTATTAGGATCTAGAGTGAGGTTTGAGTTTCAAGTTTGTGAGTTGAAACAAGAAAACAATGATGATTGTTAATCCCTCAGAAGTGAAACGAGTCTTGTTAATGACAAATGCTGGGCTTCCAAAACTGATCAGGTAATTACTCATAAGCTGAATAAAATTAAGAATCTTAATATTTAAATTTTTTTGTAGGGAAAATAAAAAATATTTCCAATACGAGAACATCAGAGAGTCTAGAAAAATATGTGAATTCCAATTGAAGGCAAAATCCTGCTTCCAGATGAAGTTGTAGCACCTGCAGTTGGGATTAAGGACATACTACTGGCTTAAGTGCTAGCTGTGATCTAGGTGATGAATCTGTTGGTTTCCCCAGCATTCAAATGACTAATGCAGTATGAGTTACTTGTTGGCTACAGAGGTAGAAAAAAACCCTAAATATGTGCTGCCGTTAGGCACTTACCTTTAAATTTAAGAAAAGAATAATCAGAACCTGAATTCTGGAGTAGCTGATCTACTCCAGCCTCAACTTTGGAAAAAGGGCAGAAAGAAGTGTCTTTTGAATTTGAGGACAGAATTGGATTTTTTTTGCCCCACAGTTTAAATATTTAAAAAAAGGAAAAAAAAAAACCCAAAACCAAAACAAACAAGCAAACAAACAGACAAACTAAAACCAAAATAAAAAACAACAAAAAAAACCCCCAAGCCCAAACAAAAAACATTACAGTAAAGACACTGAAGGCCAATTTCTAATATTTCATCATGTTTTTAAGGTGGTCTTAGCTGAGGTCTCAAGGCTAAGCATCGCAAAGTATATCTGACACAGGATAGAGAGCTCAAAGGATGTTGGCAGATGTACATTTCAGATGTATCATCTAGTAGACACACAACTGGATAAAAAAAGATAACATCCTGAAGTGTGTGATCTATGCACAGGAAAACAAACATGTTCAGTTTGAACCCTGAAATAACTAAATGCAACAATGCAAAACAACCACAAGGTGGAGAGAAACAGAGCAGGATTACATAGATGAGTTCTGATATAAATTTAAAATTATACAGTACTCCCACTGGAATTTTGTTCTGAAGGAGAAGACATTGGCTTAGTCAACAATTGTTGCATGATGGTTATTGATTTGAATGGATGATTTTGTCTTAAGGCCAACTGCTGTCAAAAACAAATGCATGGACTGCTTAAAGAAACTGCTAGGAGCACACAGTGGCAGCTAGAAATATGCTATCAGGCAGATTTAGCTAAAGAAATGATTAATGGAGACTGCAAAGACCTCATGAGAAAATAACTTTTAGTTTTAGAAATACAACAGTTCTGCACAGAACAAAACAAGTGTTGGTCCTTTACCCTTCACTGTATTTATTTTCCCTCTTATGTTCTTCAGCACAGCAAATTTGCCAGAGGCCTTTTATTAATAGAGAAAGGCCAAAAGGTACAATTTATATAGCTGACTCAGGAAAATTCAGATCTTTCTTCGTACTGGGAGATTTAAAATTCTGTGTGAAAAATAATCATCATAATTAAAGTGCAAAAATGTTTTAATGCAACTACACCAAGGGATTATCTGTATTCAGCATTAATGTAAAAATAAAAGTTTCTAGGGAATTTTTGCAAATCCACCATAGAATATGTTACTTGTCATATATTTTTATTTCATTTCCCATTAGATATTTAAATTTATGTTCAACTATTGGCTTGCCAAAGTACACGAATTATTTGGTTCATGAACAACATGAATGGTCCAACTAAAAGGAGAATCATATAATATCTGTTTTAACAAAGGTAGTCAATAGATACAAGCTACATTCATACTCCTAACACAGGTATCTTTCCTAGATGTTATTTCATTTACAAACAAAATTTGTAATTTTGATTCCTATGGGAATAAGAATATTGTGATCATGCTATTTTTATAAGTATATCTGTACATCTGTAAGCTCTTGGCAATTTTTTACCCATTGCCAATTTCAGCTTCAACAATATTTAAATGTATTGCATGCTTACAAAGCTCACAAAAATGAGCACTCATTGTCTCCAAAGAAAAAAGGATCTGGCACAATACATATGAGCACAATACATATGACACTGTAGAATCAATACAGTGGAGCTCTATTGCAAATGACCTAGATTTGGAGAAAGATTCAGGTAGACCTCACACCTTATTAGAAAGAAGATAATCTGCTCCTCAGTCCAGATTCCTCTGTCATATGTAATTTCTACTATCAAAAAAAGATACAAACTCCTACTCTGAGATATCATGGACATTCAGAACGTCATTGTGTCCTCCACTGCACCACCATTCTCTGATGCCTATGAACATGCAAATTCCAGTGGCAGTCCTAATTTCACTCATTGATAAAGGCAGTAAGCCATGCACCACAAATTCATAGGATGCAAGGCTTCTACTTCAGTAGCAGCTACCAACTAAGAATCTTTCAAAACTGGGAAATTGATCATAGATTCTGCTAAAGTGAGTAAAAGCATGTAGAACCATCATATCATAACAAGCAACTCACAGACCAGCTAAGAAATTAATGCACTGGAATAGTATTTTATCATTGAAGAAAGACTCCACATGTCATACAAAAGGAACACAGAACATGCTAAAATTCATTGAATGTCATCTTAATGTGAACTGTAGAAGAAACACATCTGTCTCCTACACTGAGATTGCTATCCTTTTCACTAAGAAGCATTTTATCAGTCACTGTTGCAATAATAAATACTTCCAATGTTTTCCATGTGGGTAAAACTCAGATGAATGATCTTTAAGCTAGAGCCTTGGAAGGACCCTATTTTTACCAAATCAGATATCACATTTAATTACTTGATTTCTTCAAAAATAAGAACTTACTATTTATATCTTGTATAAATCATTAGGAAAAAAAAAAATTAGCTCAGTTATACTTATTTTAGGACAGTTTTGATATTGAAAGCTTTAGTTATTTGACTTCAGTGTGGAGCCCTTTCTGCGTAGCAGTGTATTATATATTTTAGAAATACAAAAAGGTCCTGTCACCGTTTCATCTTTCTGTGTCAAGTGAACTGGCAAGAGACTTTCACTAACTCCTCTTTAGACCACTTAGTACAGATCAAATTTACAAATTAGACATTCTAAGACATTAGACATACTACAGCATTCACTGACTCTAATTGACAGTCCATGAAATATTCTTTGAAGGTCTTTCCCTGTCCAGTCTCATGCTGCTTAGTTCTGTTTCTACCCAAAGAACAGATACATATAAAAATACGTACAAAGATACGTATAAAAAGACAGAGTTAGCAACTAAAGTAAAATCCCAGTTGTATTAGTTTAGACAAGTCTGGACTTAGCCTCTTAATTATAGGAATCACACTCTTAAAAAAGCCACAGACGTCTGAAAGACTTTCCTAGAGGGCAGGTTGCTGTTCTTCAGACAAATCAGATGTCTTTTTCCTAAAATGCAAATATGCTTTAATCTATGTCTTTTTATCAACTCCCCTTCCAAAGACACAGTTAAACTTCAAATAAGCATCCCGTTTTCTGAGAGCTACGAAGCAGAGTTAGTACTTAATCTCCAGTTCAATGTGATGTCTTTCTTAGGTAGGCTTATGTCTCTCCACTCACATTTGGAAGGGCTTATTGTATCTTTTTTGTGTATTATATGTGTCAGCCTCATGACACCCTTGATGCAGGATTCATAGAGGCTGTGAAAAATGGAAACAAGCTTAGAATCATGGGGGAGACTCATTACAAAAAGCAATTGAGTATAATTACTTGCATATATATATACATTACAGTATTATTTTTAATAGTTTCAGAGTAGTTTCCAACTAGCTAGCTTGTTCCTAGCAAGGAGCTTCTGGAGCAGATCAAAATAGGTTTTACATGATACGAAGAAGAAATAGAGATTATTCCATTCTAATATTTCAATAGCTGCATCTGAATTTCTAGTCCTACCCTGCTGTAAAGCTGTCTGGTGAACTCATTGTTCTTTACCCTGTTTTAAATCACATACAATCAGTATTTAATGTTTGAATCTGTTAAAACTGAAGCTGTGAAAATTACAACAACAATAAAGAGCGTTTGATTTTATTAATAGAATTTCTGTGTTGCAAGAATGCCAAAACCTTGGGGATTGTGCTGGTTTCTTTTTTTAACTCTCATGACAAGGTGACAGTGAGAAATACAAATTACTGGAGATTCTATCTTGTTTTAGTTGTTCATAGGTGTAAACATAAGCAGCAATTTAATTGGCAAGAAGTTTTAGGTATGAGAGTAGTTGAATAACTTTTCTTGGCATTTGTATTCTTAACCTGGATGGCAGGAAGATTCCTGTTCCAACAGCTTTTCACATGTATGTTTTTTACAGAGACTGAAGTCCATAAAGAAGAAATTACAGAGTAATTTGTAAATCTAGCTGCAATAAACCAGAAGAACTGGACAGTAATTACCAGAGAGTCTATAAGAAATAAAGTGTGAAGTCACACTGAACCTGGCATTTACAAAATTGAGCCTTAAAACTAAGGAGTACTCCTAGAGGAAGAAGGCTCATTCTAAGCTATCTCTATCTTAATAAAGACAGTCAGGTGAGAATGGACAATCAGAAACTGAAAATTCAAGTGACATGCTTTCTAGTTTTCTTGTTTCTGTAAGCCTTATGGGTTCAGTGGTAGCCTGCATTTATGAAACCTTGTTTCCAGTTCCTGTTTCAATTTATATTCTCTTATGTGTCCTCTAAATGTGGAGTGACATCCAAAACAGTTGCATGCAACTAGACATTGAATCAAAAAAAGCATAACTCTTGTATTTCTGGTAAATTTGGATGGGATATGGAAATGGAAGTCACAGAAGAGGATGTATGCTCTGCTTTGTTCTCCACAGAGCTGGTGTGTGGAGATCTAGGAAAAATGAGAAACTGAAGTCCCAACAGTATTTTTTAAAAGGTGGAAAATTTTTAGGGTGATTACACAGCCATGATAGCAGAAACACACAGAATGGTCACTCCACACTCATGCTTCAGGGCTCACAGAGGTTTATCAGAGACATGTTTCTGAAGGTGGCCCTGGAAATGTTGGAATATACCAGAATAGAGTAGGCAAAATTAATATGGCTCATTAAAAAGGCATGGTACTTAGTATCACAAGGGATATTAATGCATTTGAGAGTTGAATTGTTATCGACCTGTTTTCTTTTCATATCATTTCATTGGCAAGTACTTGTGAATATTCAATGAATGAAGTTGTTCAAGTTGTTCTCTTCTACCTCTTGTGAAGAAGCCATAGTCCTAATTAGCATCATTGTTGACACAGCTTATCAACAGAGATACCAGTGACAGAGAGCATATCCTTAGAGAGGGCTGGTGCAGCAAAGCATTCACAAACATGCTTACTTTTATCATTACAATTTTAACCCTATCTTTTAGTCAAGATCTGTATAAAGATAAGATTATCTGGAATAGAGGAAGATCGCTTGTATTCTGAAGAACCCAGAAAGCTTAAAGATTTCAGAGATTTCTCAGAAAAGAACTGTATCCACATCCTGCTAGTCCATATAAAGCAGAATGAAAACTTAACCAAATCCAGGAATTTTACTTTTTTCTTTTTAATATTACTAGAAAATGGAGTGGTTTCAGACCTTAAGACATTTTCTTTCTTGAGTTTAGAGTATTTAGTTTATTTTCCCTAAAACTGGTTATTAATATGCAACTATATGCTGGATTTTTGGATTAAAGGGAGCGGAGTATTTTTCTTGCCATTTACACCATGCAGCATGGGACTGGTGCATTATATTCTATAGTTGTCAATAAACCCCTCAGACTGTGTCTGCCATTGCAGTGTAAACCAATGCCATAATATATAATTTATTTATGAGTTTGGTTGTCCAGTCAAAGTTAAGTTGCAAAATATTAAGCTGTAAAGAGAAGGCAAAATATTCTTGATGTATGCAACAAGATCCTCCTATTTATCAACTCAACTACAAAATGTGAGCACAGGTATGTTCTCAATATTACTATACTGAAAACTTTCAAAAATACTTTGATATTGAGTCTAATATTAAAGATAGCCTAAGTGTTGCAAGCTCACCTAAACTTTATGAAACTCTAGGATTTTTGGAAAAACCTGGCTGAAATCAGCCACAATTCTAACACTACTAAATCTTAACTGAAAATCTCATGTCAGGAATTTCTAACTCTTAACCCGAAATTCTAGTTCTAATCTGATTCAGACTGTCCTTGATCATCCATTTCAGCATAACCTCTAGAAAGTAAAGCAAAAATAAGCATTAGAGGATTAATATTGGAAACCTATTAAGAGAGCTGGCTCCCACTTAAAAAACAATTTAGTGTTTCATAACTGGAACTGGAGTTAGTAATATTTGCCATTGGGAATGAGCTTATGCTTCTACAAATCTAATTTCAACTTACAAAATATGCATCTCTTTTTATCTCAAATGCAAATAAGCTATACAATTTAAGCTCTGAATGTAATGAAAGAGATGTTTTGAAGTCTTAATTATAATTATATTCCAGCGCTTCAAATAAAAGTTACTGTGTGCAGCTTTGTGAAAAATTCAACTCATAGACTGAGTCAGATTTCCTTTTGGTCATTGGAAGGACTTTTTGTTGTTATTGGGGTTTTTTTGTTTGTTTTTACTCAATTTGAGGTTGAACCATGATGTACGCTCAGCATTTGTTGTGGAGTAAAAAGCCACCAAAACTTCTAATTTTTTTTTCAAAACAGTCCTCAAGCTTACAAATTTAATCTTCTTTCAGATGAGACATACTTGGAAACAAAGGTAATTAGTAATTTAAATTCCTAGCTAGACATAGTTTTATAATAAGACCACCAGTCCACCATTTCTTTAGAAAAATATTTCTGACTTCTGTAATCTCATGAACTCTCACATACTGTTTATAGAATCTTAGGATTTTTTAGTAGAATCCATACAAGTAAGGTTAATGTTTTTTTCAGTTACTAAAAGGAGTCCCAGATATATGGCAGGACAATGTCTTTTCCTGGTAATTCTGTCCAAAGCATTGCCTACAAACAAATTTCTGGAGATAAAGACCTATTATTTAGGTTGGTTGGTTTTTTGCTTCTTTGCAGTTTAATTTTTTCATTTTAAAAATAATCTATTTGTGGTTTTAATTTTATTTATGTCTGTTTTGACTCATCTCTTTTTCTATTAAATTTGAACCTAATTCTGCAGAAACATGCACCAGGACTATTCATTTCTGTCTGCAAACAGTGGCTATTAGGATTTCAATAAGAGCTTCATTCATTTTTATCATTCCTCCCCTACATGCCTTGTACTATAACGGGCTTGACTCAATGGAAAATCAGTGCTGATATGATTTATGCCTGTACAGGGACAGATTGTCCTCTGGTGTAGCTCTATGGCTACTGACAGAAAGATGCCAATTTAGCCTGCTGAGGATGTGACTTCCTGCAGTCTGCAAGAAGCTAACTGTACGCAGAATGACTTTCAGGAAGAACTGTAACCATTCATCATTTAAGAATGTGTTTGATTAAAACAAGAAGAATGTACCATTTAAACCTTTATGTTTTCTTCAATCTCTAATATTTGCCCTTCTTAAGATTTTTCTCTCTGCATATAAACACATATCCATGCATACATATCCAAATATACTTATAAACAAACGTGTCTGCAGTGATTTAAATATACTGACATAAGTGACAACCCTACAGGGAAAATGACAAAGACTGAAGCCTGTATCCTGAATCCCCATATAATCTTATTATAGTAAAATTGAAAACAGTAAGGGAGAATTCTCTCTGGAGAATAAGAGCAGATCAGGGAATGAGCAGGTTATAAAATAAGTTTTTCATTTCTTTAATGTGCTACACTGTCTTACCATCTACATATTTTTCTTGTTATGTGTTTCCCCGAGTGAATGACTACTGAATTTATTTTAAAATAACAACAAATGTTGCAGACTAGTAAACAAAAAGCAACTCATCATTTTATTTTACTTTTCACACATGTAAGAAAACCAAGCTACCTTTAGAAGCCTGTTTTTTTTTAATTAACTGTGATTTTAGGTTAGTTGTTTGTGTTTTTTAATGTAAACATACACAGTAGGAGGAGACAGGCGAAAGCAATTAATCAGAGGAGTGTCTGATTACAAAAGCAAAATCATTCACTGAAAAATGAAAGGTATAAAGGAAAAGGAGCTTGATGAATAGAGGCCAGCTCTCTTAAGCTTTTTCTTTCTTGGTCTCTATATGAAACAGAAAAAGGAGCAATTTTACTTAAAAGTTTAAATGAGTCATTAAGCAACCAAAGGGTAAAATGAGGGAAAGTCTCAACGTAAATTATAGTAATTATAAAATGTAAAACAGTTTCATTCTTTTCACGGGTAAAAAAAAAAAATTAATTAAAAAATGAAGTTCTAACTCTTTGAGCTATATCTGCAAAGTCCCATGCTATGATTTAGTTACAGGACTACGAGAAAAAAAGTGTTTAATCATTTTTAACAAATTTGGATTAATCCTCAGTAGGCATGTGTCCCCTTCACAAAAGGCACACACTAACCAGCATCCCTTTGTGATTCCTGCTCTGCTGCAAATCAGAGCAGGTTGAATGCAGATGAAGATCAAACCAGCCTTGCATCTCTAGAAATGGGGGGTGATGGTTAGAAAATGTAGACAGAGCAGTGCAGGAAAGCAACCAAGCTGTTGTACGTGCTGCCAGGCAAAGGTTTTATATTCTTGGTGTGAGACTTATTGGTATTTACTTCACAAGCAGAATTGTGAATTGCAAAACAAAGCGTACCCCAGAGACACAGCAGAGGAAAATTTTCAAACTTGAATGTGCCTGGAAAAGAAAAAGAAGAATGGCTCAATGGGGAAAGCACTAAGCTTGATGTATCTGATCTGACTTCTGTGCTCAGTCCCAGACTTTCTACTTCCTCAGATCAAATATGATTAGATCTTGAGGGTAGATGTGAGATTCTGGATTTAAGGCAGAAGGATTTGGGCTTAGTCCTCTGCTCTGCTTGCTGAATCTTTTTTACTTTTCACACACCTCCATAGAACCAGATGAAAACTGACAATGAGTCTTACATTCATTGAACCTACTTACCTCTAAAAGTATCACACACCTCTCAGTATGCTTACAGCTCAGTTTGATCACATTCTCACTCTCAGGGCCTTCAAGCCTTATGTTTCCTATGCAGTTTTCCTCTGCTGTACCCAATAAAAAATGTTGGTTTACAATGAAAATTTTTAAAAAGGTGCTTTTCACCATTTTTATGGTCTTTTATTCCACTAGTTCTATTGCTGAGATCTACAGTATTTTGTTCTGTGTGTCAATCTGTCAATTCATAAATAAAGATGCATTTATGAACTTGTAAAATTGTGAGCTAAGCCTCTGAAGTTGTTTTTTTTAAAATAATTACCAGCACTGTCTCTTTTGTTTGCTTTATAATAGCTGTGCTTTGCTCTGTATTTGACAATTATCCTTTCAGTACCAGGTCACATAAAGTTCCAACATACATTCCAGTTTTTATTCTGTGTTAATTCTATGCATGTTTCACAAGTGTCATAAAAATTTTAAGTATGCAAAAAGATGTTGTAATTATCTAAAGATAGTACTCTTTGCAAAAGGCCCTTACAGAACATGGATCTTTTCTAAATCCAGAGGGTAGATATTTTCCATTTCATAAAAGGCTTCTAACTTCATTTGTTATAAAAGGCATATAAAAGGAATTCTTTTGGTAGAATTCCTATACCCACTGTCAGTCTTACAAATTCTGCATTATCTTCTTTTTTACACATTTCAGATTTACACATGGTGAGATATGATTCAATGATAAATATGAGAACATTCTGAAGTAAAAGGATTGTCTAGTCAGGGAAATAAAACTATATAAGCAATTAGCTAGGGTGATTTTAGATGATCCATTGCTCTTGATGCTAAACAGATTATAGTAATTTTGCAGTATGTATATCTCAGTTAAAGAATTTCATTCTGAATTTATACTAATTTTTTTATTGCAACTATTTCCATTGCTTGCACCATCTGGGTGATGGAAGAATTTTGACTTCCTGTATTTGTTCTCTGTCATGATATATCACAAAGAGGAAAGGGTGCTGGGTAAAAAACTTCCACAAAAAAATTACACCAAAAAGTGCTCCTTCTGGTGTAGAAAGTTACCTGTGAAGTAGCACTGCTATGCATAAAAGCTTGCTATGACTGGAACTCAAATTTCCAAATGAAAGCTCTTATTAAAGAAAGGCAGCAAATGTTCTGTGTAGTAAAGAGAACAGCCAGGAGCATCCTGGGTTAGCTGTGGTTCTTGTGTAGGAGCATCTAACCAAAAAGAAAGGTACGTGGGACCACCTGGTAGGGTGGGATCGGGCCCCCCGTGGACGGCAGAGTTGTTCCATCTCATGAAGAACTGCACTGATAATTTTTTTTATGCTAGCTATTTCATGAAGAGGTTTATTTTACAAAGATTGCTTATAATTAAAAGAAACTGGACAAGGAGCATATGAGAGCCACTCCAGTTCTGAGTGATATTTAATAAAGTTTTTTATTAGTTTGTGTAAATCTGTAAAGCTGTTGCACAGCAAAATGGATTATTTTATAATTCTTTTACAAACTCTTGTATTTTGTAATTTTTCATGCTACATGGTGCTCAAATAATTAATCTATGAATCATACTATCTACAGCCATCCTGGATTCTAGGAGGCATTAATGAAAAATTGAGCAGAGACTTGGGAGGATATTCAGTGAGCTTGGTCTCCAGAACAATTGGTCAGATATCCAAAGCTTTTGGCCCAAGATGATACAAATTTTACTATGCCAAAAAAAGATTGGATTTTTACAAGGTTGTAATTCCAAAAACTGGATCCACTTCAGCTATCACAAAAGCATATTTTTCAGGAAGGATGAATGACAGTGGACTATTCTTTCCTTTGCTCTCCTCTTTTTTTTTTTTCATTCTTTTTCCTTTCAATATTTGAGACTAGAATTTAACAATAGGGCATTAGTTAATAACATAGAATCAGATTGTTATTCCGTAATCCTCTATAAAAAATAACTGCATTGTAAAGGTGTGTGTGGGGGGTGTTTTCTCTAAGAAAACACATTACAGTGAAAAATATCACCAGTAAAATATGCTGACATAAAAGGATATCAGGGGGTGTAGAGACTGTTAAAAAGTCAAAAATAAGCAAACAAATTAAAAAACCCAAGCAAACAAAAAAAACAAACATGAAAACATGAACATGAAAACAAACATGAAACTTAAATGTGAAAAAACAAACATGGAAAATGTAATGCTATCACAGCATTAGTATGTACTGCAATTAGTGAAATCTGAAATTTGATTCTATGGCAATATAGAAATTGAATGAAATAATTATTTGGGGTAAACTATGGAGTTGTAAACAAAGGTGAGCAAATTATAGTGTATGATAACAAGATAGCAGCACTGTAAAAATTCCAGATAAGTTAATTCTCTTTAATACCCTTGTACTCAGAACGATATCTAATCTCTTTCTGAACTGAAATAGCAAAATCTCTAACTGTAAGTAGTTAACTGAGAAAAATTTCTGCAATAATTCCCATTCTGGAACAATTATGGCTAGCAGATCAGTCATGAAACCAGGTATAAAATTTTATAACTTTTATACCTTAACTTTTTTGTTAATGAAGGGAAAGCCATCTCATATATTCCAAAGGGTTTTTCTATGTAAGTGGAAAAATCGTTGTGATAAGAAACCATCTAAATTAGGTTCTTTTTTTTTTTAGTACTTAATTAACAAAAACATTATTAGAATGTAGATTTCACTAAGAAAGTGTACTGTTCATTTCCAACAGCAACAAACCAGTCTTAGAATATTTAGACAGCCTTAGAATATTTAGTCTTCTTTAAAGTTATATCAGTATATGGTTACAGCAAGTTCACGAGTCATAAGGTTCACCAGTAAGATCAATGTAAAATGTGTATGCTGTGCTCTAAAAACATCAATGTTCTGATGTCCAAATTGGATTTTAAAATAGTGATATTTATTTTTGGATGTGAAGAGTTTTTAAAAGACTCAACATTTTTAATAACTGCTTGCAGGCTGGTGCTTCCTGTGTTAAGCATAAGAAATAAACTATTTTGGCAGAGTAGTATTATATTTATGACTATTGAGTAATAGTCTGTTATTGCTTTAAATTTTCAGGTGTTTTAAAAGGAACTAAAATTTGCTGGTTTTGTTTCTTAGATGCTTAGGAATATTTTTTGTGATTATTCTGCATGTATTGTAACTAATGTCACCAGTTTATCTTATACTCCTAAACAGCTGTCCTGATAAGATCAATTCAAAGACTGTCTGACTCCTTTATATTCTGCCTGCCTGGACACGAAGCATAGCAGAGCAGAAATTAATGTTTGCATTAGTCTTGCATTAGTCTGACTTGAATACACACCAAAGCATGACAAAGCCCATCAAGGTTCAGGTCCTCTTTATTATTTTTTTATTATAGACAAAGATTCAAAGTACTGATTCTAGATGCCATGATGGTTTTTATGTCAATCTCACTGATATGTTTTGTGGGATACCTAACAGCAAGCATGAAATTCACAATGAGGAACAGATCCATTTGGGAAATCCTAGGTGATTAAACCTATATTTTTCCTTTGTTCTCTTCTACATAATCTGTGGAAACAATGACTGGCCCCGAGTAATGAAACCTCCTAGTGTCCAGCTGATTGCAACATAAAGATCCAATGAAAAGCAAAATTTAGCCCATAGTGAATATAATTATGCTTTTTTTCCTTAAGAAGTTTCCATTCTTTAAAATTCTGTTTCAAGAACTTTAAAGGGCAGTTGCAAATCAGTAGCCCTTCTGAAAACTATAATAGATTTCCAAATAAATGGACTTTGATATGACAAAAAAAGGAGGGGGGAGGAGACACTAAGGAAATATGTTGGAAAATTTTTGAGCTATGACAAGAACATTAGAGCCCTGGTCCTGCTTAAGATAGCTACCTACGTATTCTGGGCTCTCTGGAAAATACTAGCCATAGCTGTATTTCTACAGCTCCACTTAATTATGTAGAACAGAAGTTTTTAAAGCACCTTAGATGAGCCTCAAGCAGATTATGGCAGAGATATGCACTGAATATTTCAAATTTGTGTTGTGTTTGTGGGGTGTTTTTTCTTTAAAAACAAATAGAAAATTCTAATCCCCAAGCTTAAGATTTTTCATTGAAACCTATGAATGCCTGGTGCCAATATAAAAAGGATGGAAGCAGGCCAGCAGAGCAGGCCAGGATATGATGATGCAGCTACAATTATCTATAAACCAAGCTAATCCTCATATAAACATGTATATGAGTAAGATGTCAGGTTGCACTGTTGCATTGCTACTGATATCAAATCATTAGTCTCATCTGTGTGGTAATAAGCTCATAAGTCAACATATGTTATACCACAGCAGGGTACTGGTTTGTGTCCTCAGTATATGAAAAAATTCATAGACTGGAAGAAGTTTAAGAGGTACCATGAATACAATGAGTAGAGGCTAAGGAAGATGGGCTTGGACAGCCAGGAGTAAGACAGCTTCAGGAAACCTAACAGCAGCTATGTTCTACAAAAAAAAGACAGTGGATGTAAGGATAAACATGAGATGTTCAGACTGGCTATCTGGAGAAACTTGTTCCCCATGTGTGTGGTCAAGCCATGGCACAGACTATAGAGAGAGGTGATATAGTCTGCATCTTCTGAGCTTTTCAAGGCACAACCGGATACAAACTGGTCCAACCCCACAGCAGACCCTGCTGCAAGCAGCAGATTTGACCACAGACATCCTGAGATCCCTTCTAGATGAAATTATATTATGAGCCTACTCAGCACGCAGATATCTTTTGGATATAAAGGGTATTTTGAAGTGTAAGAGAAACACTGTAAAGTGAATCAATTACAGCCAGTAATAACTGCAATTCATGCAGCAAAATACAAAGAAAATACATAGGGATTTCCTGCCTTTCTTGACGAAGTCCATGGCCTCTGAAAGTCATTTGTCTTAACAGATTTCAAAGAAAAGCATGCTTCCATCTTCAGAAAGAAAAAAGAGATGGCCTGGAAAGGATAATTCAGTAGCTATAGATATGCCCCTTATTCTATTCAAATTAATAGCTCCCTGGAGCCTCTCCTTTGCACAAGCATTTCCTGATCTCATTAACCATTATCTCTATGGAACTGATTGAACAACAGGACTTACGGCCTTATTCAAAGCTGGTTAGTATTTTTTACAGGATGACATGGTATCAGTATCAAGAGCAATGTGACACCAATTGATTGATCTTTGATGCAGAAGAAAAAATTATGTGGAAATTCAGGAAAAAAATAAGGTTATGCTAGTATTATTAAGTAAAGCATGAAATGGAGTCTGAAGAACAAGTGAATTTAAACTGCTACTATCTGAAAGCAATGACTTTCATAAAGCTTACATCATGAATTTCGAGTGTTATTTGGAAGAGGGAACAGGAAGTGCAGTTTGATACAAATATGTTAATTACTCTCAATAGTGTTCAGATATACGCATTTTATCTCTCTCTCCATATCACTAATGGAAAGGATTTATCAAATATATTCAGATATATTAATGGAAATGTCTTAAAACGTTATTCAGATAAATTAATGATCAAGGCTCCAGTATTTCCAGTCTTTTTTTTCCTTTCAGCTTTCACGCCATTGAATTTAGTTCAGAAAACACTTAATCATATTACAGAATCATAGAAACAGAATATCCCAAGACAGGAACACCTGGGTTAATTTCTAACCTCATACAGGGCAGTCTTGTTATGGTCTGAGGTAACATTAAAATTTGTTTTTGTTTTGGATCCGCGAAACAAAGTCCAACTGTAGAAGGGTTGGGTGCAAGCAGATTTTATTTGACAATTGACACAGGCAAAAATATAGAGCCAGGCAAAAGAGGGAGAGAGGAAAAGAAGATATAAGAGAGAGAGAAAAGTGCTAAGAAGCTGGTAAGAAAGAATGAGAGAGAAAAGTGGAGAAAAAGGGTAAGAAAGCGGGAAGAAAGAATGAGAAAGTCACCACCAGGGATGCAGCTGCCCAGCGAGTTTCTTCAAGATGGTGCTGATTCTGGACAGGGTCCAATGCAGAACAGGGGTGGGTCAAGAGATGACCAAACATCCACAGCATGGACCACAGCCATATATTCCCCTGAGTCCCTTTTGTTCCAAAGGGGCAGCTGACATTCAGACAGGTTCATTAGAACACAGGCTGCCTCGAGGGGAGCTTCTGCAGAAGGGTGTAGTCCCCCACCCAGTCATCAATTATTATGTTCTTCCAGGTGCCATTCTTCCTCTGTTCCAGCCACCTTAGCCAGGTACATAATCGTGCCTCCAGAGGCACCCCAGCACTGAAGGTTGGCCTTCAGAAAAAGGGAGTAGTCTCCACCCAGTAGGTCTTATCACATCTGGGGGTGTCACCACCTGCTAAGCTCTGGCCAGCCAGGTCCTCCACCCTAGCTTGGGCTATTCACTTTAAAATTGCTCCTATGAGACAATTGCAGTGAGATCAGACTCTCAGAAACCTAAAAGTCAAACCATATGTCTAAGAAAATTGTCCAAAATCTTCTCAAAAACCAATAGGCATGGGGCTACAGACCACTTCATTGTGGAGCTTGTTTCAGACCTAGACCACCTTCTCATGCTCTTTTGTCCTTTCACCATCTTGCCCCCTCTTGGCCATCAGGGCACATTGTTGACTTGGACTGAGCAATCAATACCCCAACATTTCTTTCCACAGGGCTGCACACAAGTCTGCTGTCCTTTAGTCTAGATTTATATTCATCATTATACCACCCCAGGTGCAGAATTTGTCCTTAATTTATACTGTTGAAGGTGTAGATATGTTCACATATAATTACGTGTAAACACGTTGTGGTGTCAGGTATGGAATAACTTTTTATCTATTCCATTAGAATCACTTATTTTAAATTCAGATATCACTCAGCATCTTTTCCCACAGCTCATCCCCCTGACTATGCTATTCTCCAAACTTAGCTTTTGGTAGCATCTGAAAGACAAAGCACTATGATTAGTAAGGAACAGGGATAGGAAATTATACCCAAAATATTACATTCCAGTTACACAAAAGAATGATGTGTGAAGATTATTTTTTCTGCTATGCCATCCCACTGCAAACAGGAATATGAGAGGCATTGTAGCTTCTGCAGGGAGAGATTAAAGAGTCTTGGACTATTGATTCAAGGAAGACAAATATACAAGTGAACATGATGCAGGTTTACAAAACTGCAACTAGGCTAGCAGAAGTGGTACAAATGTTTCTGTTCTTTTTGATGATGAAGACAGAAGCCATGGACTTAGCACCACTATCATTTCTACCCTCTTCTCCCTGTTCTCAATCCATCCAAAAATTATGAGAAAGAATGATTTCTGCAATCCAAATACTTTGTAGAAATAGAGTCTAAATTCTCAATTCCTATAGATTATTGACACATCAAGATTTCAGCCACATAGTGGTAACTGAAAAAAATCACAAAAAAATTCCAATTTTCAATATTGTGAAAACACCTGACACCATTCTGGAAAACATCTAGTTTTATATTATGCATTAGCATGCTATGTCACTGAGAATTTCAGAAAAACACTCTAATAGATAATTAGAGGTTAATCACCACCAAGAAAGGTCTCCTTTCTAACTCTAGTTCAGTTTTAACCCCTAAAGAATTAACAACATATTACTTTCAAACATATTAATTCCTTTAAAACGTATTAATTACTGATAGAATTCTTTGTCTTCTAGTCATACACATTCTTCACCTTTTGAATCCCACTAATCTCTTGTCCTGTTGATACCCTGCAGTAATGATCCCCACAGTCATGCCCTAGGTGAGGAAAATAATCTGTTCTATTGTGAATTTTTCTGTTTTGTTGTATGTTTCCTCATTTCTGCACTGCAGTATAAAGCACTTTCCAACTCTTTAACAATGTATTACTTCTTGTATTCGTCTCACTTGTTTGTCTTTAAACATTTTTACAGGAAATATATTCAAAACCTTGCTCTATGGATCTTTTGTCTCTCTTTCTCCAACCTTTTTTAAAAAACAAAACACAACAAAACAAAACAAACAAACAAAAAAACCCCACCTCTGACAGAGGCAGGATTTTTTACCACATAGGTAAAAGTGTGGCTTAATATAATTTTTCCAATGGAAACCTGTATGTTGTGGTTAATTTCTAAAAAAATCCCCCCAAACTAAATTAGACAAGGTTTTGAGAGTATTTCATCGGTGTGTAAGAAAAATTGATATTTTTTTCTGTAGATATATTTGTTGCATTAGTTTCTTTAAGGAAAGAAGCTTTCCTTTAGGTTTCATTTATTTTCCCGTTAAAAAATCCCTAAGTACAGGGGTTGGTTGGAAAAATTATAATCAAATATTTATTAACCAGCTAGTAGTTCTTAAAATTTGAAATATTTCACAGTAATAGTTTCTCTTCAGGCAAAGTGCCAGTAGAATTCAGGTTTCATTTCCTGCCTAATCCTTCAGCAGCCCGGCAAACTCATTGTTTCCTTGTGATACAGAGACTGAGTTTCCAGGTTTTCTGGAACTGGAACTTTTGAAAATAAATACTTTATTGTAAAATGAGAATGGTGTCAAAAAAAAAAAAAAAAAAAAAAAAAAGAATATTCTACATGAAATGCCACAAAAATATGACAGTATTTTCTCAGGCTCAGTGGAGTAACCTTAGAAGCCTAGACGATATGTCTTAATGTCTTTAGGTTTCAACTTACAAATGCTTATACTGCATATATTTCCTACTTTTGTACCATTTTGTACTATTTTACATTTTTGAAAAACACACTGAGAGGCACATCAAAGATATGTCTGATCAGAACAATTTCTCAGCTTTTGGCAAAAAGTAACTACAGTATTTTAAATCTAGATCTAATTCTTCTTTTCTCTCTTTTTTTTTTATTTATTTATTATATTTTTATTTATATTATTTTATTTTATTTTATTTTCCTTCCCCTAAATAAATGTCTTGCTTAGTTTCATTCTTTGGATGGTTATCTCATGTTTTCAAACTGCATCTAAAAAAGAAACTTACCAAATACATGTTCAGGTTCCAGCACAATGGGCTTATATGCTCCTTAAAGTTTCCAGATACTTTGAAAATAGTAATTAACTGTTCCTCTGCTTGGTCCCAGATTTTAACACTGTAAAATTAAAAATCTAAGAATGTCATAAGATATTATAATCTATCCCAGTTTTACTGTTATCAGGGTTTAATGCTGGACTGGCAATCAAATCAATGACAGATGCTCTCTATCAATCCCTGGTAGAAAAAGAAGAGAGAATAAGGGAGAGACTTAGGGACTGGAAACTAAACTACACAGATTTAATGAAAGAATAATGATGAAGAAAGAAAAATTATTAAATACGTAGAAAAACGATCCCATGCTCCTACACCCTTTCTCCCAGTAATGTTCATGTCACCAACAAGGCTACAGGACAGCCCTGGAAAAGTCCCAGGCTGGGCTCCTGGCAGAGCTGAGTAGTAGACAGGAACTGGAGGCAGAACACGTAGATTCAGGCTGGCACAGATGGGGATCAAAAGCAGACAAAAGGACAAAATGCTCCCAGGACACTGGCCATGGATGAAGAAGAGATTGACCCTCATGATCCCTGAAATTGACAAGTATGGGATGGAATACTGTTTAGTAAATTTTGGTCATGTCTGCTCTACTGCTCCCTAAAGAAGGGTTGCAGGTGTGACCCCTTACTCCCTTTCTCTTTCCAGACCATAAGATGTTTTTCAGAACCAAGCTGTGGCCTTGGTCCTGCAGACCATTCTCTAGCTGTAACAATAAACACTGAGTGTTATCAGCCCTAGAAGCAGACACTGACAGAAATTTCAACAAGTGCAGCTACTCAGAAGAGTCTTAGCTGAAATAAAAAATGCAAGAGAGTAATTTCTATCCTGATCCAAACCAGGACATCTGCAATGTAACAGAGGGCATGGAGAACTATTCTTGAGAAAAATGTGTCATTTTCTTGTAAAACAGTGATGAAAAGAACAACAGAAAACAGTTGAAGAGAAATACATGAAAAAAGAAGGTATGTGATTGATACTGATGGAGAGCTTATTCCTGCCCAAGAAATTGGAAAAATTGTTCAAGAATTCTCTGTCTTTGAAAAAATATGACCTTCTGTAATACTGGCACAGTATTACAGTGTGTTGGTAAACTTCTGAGCAAATAATCATCATGTGAGTTCAAACAGACTAAGATCAATTTTAACTGAAGCACCCAGTTTCTCTAGGATTTCAACTTTAGAAGAATAAACTCAGAATACAAGCACTGTAACTGACACATATCAGCTAGTCCCTCTATTTATTTCCCCTCTGTCTTTTTATTCTTTCCCTTGTTCTGAATATGCATATTTAGGTTGCACAGTGGCAGCTTTCCAGGCACAGAAGAAACTCAGGGAGGGGGGGAAGGATGTATTCATCATATAATTGCACTAGGAATCCTACATGGTACTTGTTCTTAAATTCAGAAAGAAAGTCGTTATCTATGAATAAAAAAAGTAAAAATATGCTGAGCATGCCTCTCCATGTTAATTATCTTGGTTGCATCTACGACCTTGGACATTTGTATGCTCACCTTGTCATTCCGTAGAACCTGAACCCCTGATACTGAACAGCAGGAGCATGGGGAAAGCATAAAAGAAAGTTAAATCAAAGGTAGGATTGAAGGTCTCAGTGATGGCAGAAGGAAACAGGAGATTTAAACTAACAGGAGATCTAAAGTCTGTTCTTGATTTGGCTGTGTGCACACTGAGGAGCAAGTCCCATTTCCTTCTGCTAACCTTTCTCCCTATCCATAAAACATGGAACATATTTTATTAAAACTATGTTTTTTCAGGTTATTTATTCTATGAACTTTGAAGTGGGGAAGGGAGACCTGTGCCTTACCAGAGGCTTATGTGGAACTGAGCACAATGGGAATTGTCAGCTGAGAATTCCCAGCTCTAGCAGAATATTGGAAAGCAATAAGAAGCAAAGCAGAACAGAGATGTTCTTATTTTAAGTAGCAAGTATAGGCAGGTATAATATCACTGAATTTAAATGGGCATCTGAAGGGAGAATAGCAATCAACACAACAGTGACTGTTTTCCCTCATTCAGCAATCTTTAAAGCAGAGAAAGTGAAAGAAAGGTCTTTCTGCTATGACATATTTTTGACTTTATTTCCTAAGCTTGAAATGCAGTTTCATTATGTTTATGTGCTGTAATTCATATTTTCAGGTTTCTTGATTTCACTTTTTAATGTGTATATATATTCAGATGCTTACATATATACATATAAATTTATATGCATATACATTTAGTATAAATACAAACATATTTGATAATGAAGCATGTTTCAACATCTTCTGTCTAGAACGAGAGACTTTTACATTTAATTTCTTAATGAGGAGTCATTAGACAGGATGGAATTAAAGTGATGGATTTGGACAGACTGTCTGCAGTTGCTGGATGTGTTTAAGTGTCAGCAAATTTGTAACAGCAACTGAACTTTGATTCTGAAGTCTCTTAAATAATTTCATCAGTACAAAGCTTTAGCCTGACGCAGTATGAAAGAAACCATGGTGAATTAGGAGTAGCCCAGAAAATGCCAAATGCTGGTTTTTCTCTATAGCTGATAAAAGCGAAAAGACAGATAAAATTATCTAAGGCTTTCTTAGAAAAGGCAAAAATACGGCAGCAAAGTACTGCTGCATGACAAATTGCTATTCAATAAGTAACTTGATGAGGGCAGCTTCATAGGTAATTTAGGGTTAATGATGTTTATTTTTTATATGACTAGAGCTGCCTTTAAATTTCGCAAGATACCAAAAAGGTAATTTTGACATGAAAATATACAGCAATTACTCAAACAATCTGGTAAAAAAAGGACAAGTTTAATTACATGTTGAAATTATTGACACAGAACTCTGAAAGTTTCTGATGCAAAATGCATCTAAGATTTGATTTCTGTAATTCAATATTTGGAAGTAGTGAGGGCATGACCCTATTAATAAAATTAATATTGATTTGTGAGCAATATTCTGATTGCCTTCTTCCATGGTTTCTTTGCTGCTTCTTTTTCTGGTTCTAGGAAGCTCAGAATTATCTCTCAGGTAAACCCAAGAGCATAGAGAAACCCCAACTATTTTTAATCTGGAGCCAGTGCCAGCGTTGGGACTGAGCTGGTAGTTTCCCATTTTGAGCTGATTTTGGTCAATCACTTCAGAAAGTGCACCTTTCACTACCATCTTGTAAACAGTGGTTTAAATATGCTTAACCCAATACATGGGAATTCACTGTTGTGCCAACTTCAGCCTAATGAAACCTGTGAGAATAAATACATGAATAGCACTTGCAGGAGAAAAATTTATAAACCATAAAGCACTGAAAGTTAATTAACATTCAAAACTGTTTGAAATATATATGGTTACTATAGTGCCACATTCTGCTAAAGCTCCCATTAGGGTTTAGGCAGCTTTTGCAGCTTTTCTGCTATACCTCAGTATCCTGAACAAGGTACCTTGAGTATCTGAGTAACTGACAGAAAATTAGCTTCATGTCCCCAGAGGCCATCCTGCCTATTTCTGTGGGCTTTTTTAAAACATCCTTCCCAATTTGGTCTTTTTGAGCAAATTTTGTGAAATCCCAATGTAGACCTGCTTTTGAAGTACAAGCCACAGTATTAAGCTGTGAATAATGCATTGTGCTCTGCACAGGTAGGTCCATAAAACATTCTTTGAAAAAGCAAATCATTCAGGTCAAACAAACAAAGAAAAAACCTCGTTTTTTTTCAAATACTTTTTACTTTATATAGAAATCAAGCAAAAAATATGAAACAAAGGCAATGTCTTTGAAAATCTGCAGCATTTTAACCTTACCAAGTTTATATCTTCCCACCCCAAATTTAAACAGTCCTGCAGACACAGTTACATATTTGTCATTTATTGTTATTGACAAATCACTGATTTTCACTAGATTTTTTTTCTTCAACTCTAAAATTCTTGTTTTGATAGAAAATGTTTCCTTAAACAACTTGAAATTCTCCTTCTGGTCCTCCTCCCAATGTCTTAGTATGTTTCTATACCCTAAGATAAAATTTTATTAGAGACACCCTATGATTAATTTTATAAAGAAAGAAGAAGTACTTCGGTCTCCCCAGTATTTTTTTCAAAAGTATTAATTTTTGATTTTTAAAGACAGTGAGGGCTATACTCCCAGATAAAGTAGATTTTCATTTGTGATTATAAAACAGCTATGGCAAACACTTCAACACAGGTGTTATTCTGGACTCTCCACTGTAGTCTTGGTCCCCAGCCCTAATTCATAGTCTTTTCCCTCTTTCTCCTGAATTATGGGACTTCATCTCCAGTTACCTCCCTGCAGAATTCCAGCTCAAAGAGAAAGTTAGCCAACTCCAACAGAGCAAGATGGAGACATAAAAGGTTTCCACGTAAGAGCTAACTTCTTATCAAAACTGTACAATAAAGCTATAGTATCAATTCAGTTCATGTTGAAGAAGTGTTAGTAAATTACCATAACAGTCCCATCCCTTTCTGCAAGCTGGATAGCACCAGGAAGAAAAATTTCACAGTTGGAGCAATACTTGACATACTCTGTGCAGGTGTTACCCAGAAACCTGAGACAGCAGAACTGGGCATTCACCACTGAAAACTAGAGACTTTCAAATAGTGGACCCTGGCAAAGTTACAGTTTGAAATGCTGCCATCACACAAAGTTTTCATTGCACTCTTAAAGGTAGTTTTTTTCCTTTTTTCCTAAAATGCTGATAATTTCTTCCTTTCACACACAAAAAGCATTGAGTTGAAAAAGGATGATAGAAAGCCTAAAAAGCATCTGACAGTTTAGAAGAAGCCTTAGAAGAAAGTCACTGGATAATTTAATAGTTGTTTTCTTTAAAAGATTATGTAGAAAAAGTCTGTTACTTTATTGATATTTTAAACACTGAATGAATTTTTTTCTGTCTTGAAAGGTTCTGTTTGAGAACTTCCAAAGTTGAAACACTGAAAGAAAAAAAACAATGCGGCTAATAATAAACCTCAGAACTTGCAGTGTCTATCAAGGATACTGTGTGTGGAAGATAAGACAAAGGTCCACAAAATTATCCTATTGAGCAGTTAAGTTCAAATCTGTTAGTCCTAAAAATAACCAGAGGAAAACTTATGTGAATTTTTTTGAAGGATTCACAAAAAGCTTTTGTGAACTTTTTCATTATTGCCTAGTGGGGAAAAAAATAAAAAAGAAAAAAAGACAAATTCTCACAAATTTTGGCATGTAAGCCAGCACAACAGAAATGTATAAAAAACTATATTGGAATGATATATATCTTTTCCCCTATATCTGAAATTACTGAAGACATCAGACATTTGGCCATTTTGCAGAAGAGAGATGGGCAGGGGAGATTTGAGGGTAAGTGAGGAGGTAAAAAGGACAAACATTGTCCTATGATCCAAGCATTGCCTTTATCAGGAGAGACACATGTAACCAGTCTGCTTCAGAACAGAGAAGGACTCAAACACAGAGTTTCCACATCCTAACATAATAGCTCAAGAACCAAGATACCTGCAAACATAATGTAAGCTTGTCTTTCAAATGGCCTATTGTTTTCAAGTCTGAAAATAGTACAGAAGAATGGTGGCTGGGTTTGAGAGTGGAGGTGGCATTGTTTGGGCTTTTTCATTTCATTTTTTTGAATATTGAACAAAGAGAATTCTCTGCCAAGAATGTGAATAAAGGAGATCTTGAAAGCCCCAGGCACTCATTGGAAAAAATTGTCATATAAACTGTAGGGATAAAATTAAGCTTGTCTGTTTAACCTCACTCCTAAGGTAATCACTATGGGAAGAAATCACAGACATAGATGAGTTAGCTACTGATGGTTCTCTAAAAATATTATTAGTACTAATTAAGGCAGCACTGCTCTCCTTACAAACAACTGGTTTGAGATGCGTTGAAAAAGGAGCTTTTGTGCTGGCCTTGGGGGATATGGAACAGCAAAGAGCTACAGAAAGGGGGAGTGGGTTGAGAAGTGGAATAGGGCAGATCCAGAGCCAAGTGTGCGGTGATAATAGCTAAATAAAAACCTTGCTAAACTTTCACCACAATGATTAATTTAAGCCACTATCTGAAAACAGAAGGAGGGAGGCAGGCAGGCAGACAGGCAGGCAGGAAGAAAAAGGCAAAGTTGTCTCTTTTTCATTGTGTCCTAGGACCCTCCTCTTCAGACAAACCCCTCAGGGACATGGCATTTACTACACCAGATCAAGGATCAGTCCTACATTCTATATTAGAAAGGGAACAATTCTGAATGCTCTGTAGAAAGGGAGTAGGGGATTAGATTGTATCTCCAAAGGTCTCAATTTATCTCTACATATCTCTGTGGCAATATTTCATTGCCTAAAACCAACATCCTCCCACAACAATGAAGAGGTTAAAAACCAAGATGGTAATGTGAGTTAGAGGTTTTAACATGCATTTGAGTCACATTACCAGGCTTTTCCTTTTTTAGAGTGCTGATCTTTTAAGTAAACATACAACTTGCACAAACTGCCTAGAAAAATAAATAATTCTGTGAAATTCTATAGTGATTTCTGATAACATTGAATTTACAGAATACTTCAGTCACTGTAACAGGACATACACTTCTCCTTGTAATCCAGTCCTGTGAGCAAGTAAAGTGGGCAAAAATATCCATGTTTTATTTTTAAACTCACTTTAATTTTCAGATATCCCACTGAGAGTTTTCCATGATGTCATGGACACAAGCTCAGACAAAATGCTGTACCAGCTCTTGGTACAGTATTGCTTCATTCAAGCAGTATGTAAAAAATCAGTCTAAAGCTTATTTTAATTTTTAAGTTTATATTTTTCTCAGGAGATATATTATGTATTTTAGAGTAGTAGATATGAGCATTATCAAGTACCTGAAAAGTATGATTTCAGAAATCAAAAATCAGAGAGGCAGCCTGAAAATTTATTAAGAAAAATTTCTGCTGATGCTACAAGGGGAAGGGCATTCAAAACCTGCTGGGAAATCTGACAGCTAGAGGAATCTTGCTAAATCTATTTCTCTTCTAGGTTCTTGACTATGAAATTTTCCAAGGGAATGATGGTCATAGAATCTTACTAACAGTAGCACAATGTCTGATATATTTAGAACAAAGCTGCTATGTCAACATAAGTATTACTAACAGCATTTTATATCCTTTGGCTTCAGTGATGGATTTTTTTACTTTCAGAGCAGAGCTTTTTTATACAATTACCACCTGGGAGATGTTAATCAAAAATGTCCCTTGGATATACAGCACATGTTCAGGACAGCCATGCCTGTATTCATAATCATACAGCCTAAGACCACACATTTCACGTTCCACTGATGTTTGCAATAACACCACAGTTACTGCAGATGACATCATGGCCTCAGCAAGAACTTACAGGAAAAGGATATATGATAATAATGTTCAGCTGCAGAAAAAAATGCCATGACAAAGCTGCAGGCTGTTTTCCAAGTGTCTTCTAAGGCTAGCTTCCATGTAACGCTGGGAAAGGGAGCAATCTTCTAGATTCTGAACATTTTAAACAGATGACTTCTTCCTGCGTGCTTCAGCTTTATCCAAGAACTTCTCTATGATTATTATCAGTATGGGTGGAAAGTATGGGCAAATCATCATTTTTTCCAGGTACCTAACACTTTAAATATGGTTTTCTCATATGAAAATATGAGGGAGCTTTACTATTTTCTGTGCCATGGTTTCATTCTCTCAGTTAAATTAAAATTGGATGACTATCCACAGTTTAATGAATTCTCTATTTTGGACCATTGCAAGTTGATAATGCATCTGATTCTGTCTCTGCCTGCCATGTTTGATTTTGTTCCCACTTTATTATATGTTTGAACAGGCTGCACCTAGGTCTCTTCAGCCTGGAAGAGAGGAGAATGAAGGGTGAACTCATAAATATTTATAAATACATAAAGGGAGAGAGCCAGAAGGACGGTGCCAGGCTCTTTGCAATTATGCCCAATAATAGGACTACAGGCAATGGGTATAAACTTGAGCATAGGAGGGTCCATAGAAACACAAGGAGAAATTTTTTTTACTGTGAGGGTGACAGAGCACTGGCACAGGCTGCCTAGGGAGGTTGTGGAGTCTCCTTCTCTGGACATATTCAAAGCCCACTTGGATGCGTTCCTGTGTGACTTACTATAGGTGACTGAAATCCAAACAGGTTTACTAAGAACAGTCCTGGAGTAATGTTTTGTGTAACCACAACTGTTTATGAACCACTTCATCTCATCTCCCTTCAGACTAGAAGACTAACAGACACAGTTTTGGCTCTGGGACTGATCCACCTATCTGCATCAATCTCCTCTGTATTCATATACCTTCTGAGATATTTTGTGTTTTAAGAGGATAAATCAAAGCAAATCTTAATGAAAGTCTCTGCCTTTATTAAACTGGCACATATTGATGCTAAAATCTCACACATTCTGTTAATTCTGGGAGTGCTAAAGAACATCTGACACTATGCTATCAAGTGAAAGAGGAGCAAGGAATGGAGTTTCCATCATCTGGAAGATCCTGGAATTTCAAAACCTTGAGTATTGTGCATATATTGTACTATGCGTATGTATATGTATATGCAGAAGCATATAAGCACATGTGAATTCTAAAACTCTGAGGTTTAGAGGAAAGAAAATAATCCTGGAACAGTTTTTTTCCCACTTCTCTCCAATCTCTGTTTTATTTGCTTGGGTGTTGTGCTAATGTTGAATTCTGTCAGTTGAAACCAGTCAAGAAAACCTAATGAAACAAACAAAAAACAAACAACAAACCCAGAACTAAACTGAGGCAAAAAGGGCTGCTTTGTAAAGCAAGGTTTTTCTTTGTTTTAAATTTGAGAGAAAAAAACTAAATTAGAAAAAATGTTCTTTTAGTGCTTTAGGCTTTTCTAACAAAAAAGGCCATTCTGTAAAGAGTTGATTTATAGCATAAATCTTTCTGAAAATGGCTTAGATTGCAGGTGAAGCAATTTTATAAAAACTCATATTTTGAGGTCAAACTAGAAGTGACCTCTGGAGTCTTAGTCAGCACCAAACCATTTGCCACAGCAAGGACAAGCCAGCACCTGCTGTCCTTTGCTCCTGTAAAATGTCTTCAGAACTGTCAGTGCTCCCTTTGGACACTTCTAAACTGACCTGCAGGTGTAGGTTGGAGTGTCTTCTATCCACAAAACATATTTACACAACGTACAATCATTACTCATCTGACCTACATGCCTTCATTTTCCTTTCTAAAGTTGTATTATGGGAAGAAGGGAGGAGAGGGCAACCAGTGACATAGCAGGCCAAGGAAGAAAGCTCAGAAGCAGCCTTGGAGGCTGAGTTTGTTTTGTACTCTTTCTATACTCTTGGAAAGAGCAAGTGCCATAAACACAAGAAGTGAATACACACAAAAAAAAAAACCTTTTTGCTTCTGAAGAATATTGCTCACCTTTGGTCCAGCTGTTACCTTGTCGAATTGTCCCTCCTGATCCTCATTTTGCAGCTGCGTTTCTTAAAATAAATGCAGGAGATAGAGTCATCTTCTTCCTCTGTTTTCTTTGCTGATAATGGCAACTTTATATAAAGAAACCTATCTGTGAAATCTGAGTGGAAAATACACATGTACTCAAGGGTCTATCATCAGAAATTCAAACATATTTTTGTAATACAACAGCATAATTTGAGAACACATAATGACTTTCCTTGACCAAGTGGGGGAAAAAAGCAAAATGTTCTAACAGACTATGACTAAAACATTCCTGGTTTGACCCAGCTTTGGTACCTATGGTTGTCCTCCACTGAAAGCAAGGGTCAAAATAAAAGAATTGAGTGATAAACTGAACTAAGTATTATGTCTCAGATTAGTAGCCAGACTGACCACCTAGCAACCAACTTCACCTACGTGATTAGGGTTAACATGGTGATCTTTGTGCTCTATTTATTTGTGTTTTTATTTGGATTTTGTGATTCTCATACTCATTAGGAGAGGGAGAAGCCCTTCTCTTAAAGATTCTCCCTAAAGAATACTGCCGATTTTTCATGAAAAACTTAATAAAGACAAACTGAAATAATCAGAATGTGCCAAACGTACACACCTTTCTGCAGTCTATTCCTGAGGAAGAATTATACCAACATGTGAAAGTCTAGCTCATGTTTACAATGCAAATTCCGTTTTCTCATATGGACATGCAACTGTTGAAAAGACACTGGGCACATATCCACATATCTATAGATCTGTTATGCATTCTGTCTCTCCAGTTGTCTTCCTCTTATAATTTTAAAGCAGCATTTGCTTTCACTACCTGTCAAAAAATTCACTGTAAGTTTTGTCTCTTCCATAATTCTCTTTGACTTGGAACAGTGGAAGAGGAGTTGTTGTCCTTTCAGTTTTCCAGGTAATACCCTTAAATCATCACTGAGTACCTTAATGTGAGAAGATGCAGAATGATCCTAGGAGTAACAACATGGTCTAAACCCCTGATAGGTACAATAGAGATGCCTCTGATCTTAACCCCTTTCGTAACTTTGATCATTGAACAAATTACAAGACCTGCTGCTGTTTACCCCTATAATGCTGGATACCTTACTGCTACATGGACAAAATTTAGCAATACTGTGTCCATGTGTCCTTTAAAAAGTCAGAGCTATTTGATGGAAGAACTGTAGAAATTCTTTGCAATTGAAATCAGGGAAAAATTAGAAAACACATTCAAGTCTAGGTTTTGCAGAACTTGTTGCTTATAAACAGTGGGACAAATTCATTGACAACAGCCACAGGTGCTGAAATCAGCAGTTTTCTTGTAAACAAAAAAAATTAAAAACCCAACCCATCAACCAAATAAAAACCAAGTTAAACAGTTCTGTAATGATTTAAGGGCTTTAAAGAACTATTGAGATCAGTCTCTGAGATGCAGAACTGAAACTTGTCAGCTTCCCTCCATAAGTGTCACTGATTCATTTTTCTTGAATGATTCTCTGGAAGTATCATGTTTGTCCTGCGCTTGATCCCTCAAAATGCTGAGATTCCTATTGATTTTTCAGTTTTGCCTCTTTTCCAATGATCTCTGAATGAAGGGACCTATCCTAACAGACAGAATAAGAAGAACAGTTTGTTGGATTTTATTTATATGTGAATACATTTTTTTTTATGTTGTGAATACTTTTATTTTTTTGAATACTCCTGGAAGCACAAATAATCAGGAATGAAAGACTGTCTCCATTGAAGTCAGTGTTTAAACTCACACTGTGTGCAGGGTAGTCACACTTTTCTTCTTCAGATTATAGTCCTCTATCCATGCAGCAAATTTAGTCTGGGTAATCACCGTGTGAGCTTCAAACCTTATATTTCCATATGTTATAATCCAACCTATGATGTGATCAGAGGATGAGAAATGTCCTCTCAGACCTTTTTGGCTGTGTAATTTGAAGACCAGAGAATGTCCTTTAGTGACCAGAGATAGTGCTGTGGTACTTGACTGAAGCAGTCCTTTTCATTTTGCTTAGGACAGTAGAGAGCTTTAGAGCCATAAAATCTTATACAGATAATATTGATACTCCTTTGCTTACTCAGGCAGTCCCATGTAAGTCTCTAACACCATTACTGCATTGTACACATAAAGCTAGAGAGGGAAACAAACCATCAATTTATTTAATACAGCTCGAAATTTGTCACCAGTTGACATGAAGTCTCAGAGCTGAAAACAAACTGTAGAGATCAATGTACCAAGAAGAATGGAACTTTGTTAGAGGCTTCCTGAAGAATTGTGAGGTCTTGCTGAGGAAATTGGATTCTGCAGGTTTATTATTCTAAGGGTTTTGTTGTGGTTTAATTTTTATTTTATTTTATGAGAGTAGAACCTTATCAAAAAAGATGTTTTTGAAAACTGCTAAATCCAAGTTGGTTTGTGTGCTGAATTGATAAATAACATTTAAAGAAACACAAATGTAAAATCTGTTTAAAAAGATGACAAGGAAGAGAGGAGGGGAATCAACACACAGCGTAACACCTGCTTCAGGCTAAAACAATAAAATTCAATTCATTTTCATATATCATCTTTCATACAAAGCTTCTCAAAATGCTCTATAGCAAGAGATAAAATGACAAGATAACTTGCTACAGAAGAGGTTATTGAAATTCTCACATAGACAGCAAAGGAAGGAAGCTTTGTGCAGACAAGGACTGGGCTATGGGGAAAAAAGGATATAAATTCACAGGAGGAAAAAAGTAATATTGTTGCAAAGTACAACAGAAAGAAAAGATGAATAATAATTGTATGAACGAAGACGAGAAAATTTATGGGGATGAGTATGAGGGTAAGAATGTCTCCTCCATGTATAAAAATGTACATCTATTTTTTTATGTAGTAATTAAATTACATAGCCCTGCAGGACAGGTAAATTAATTTTGCAGATGGAAAAACCTAGGCATAAACAAATATGTTAAATGTACTGTCTTAGCAAAAGGGGCATCTTCCTTCTCACAGGAGCAGGAGGCTGAGAACTGATACTGTCAATACTTACCAAAACACTCATACGAAAGCTGACTGTTACTCTAATTAAATACAGCACTTTCCCATTTTGTGGTGGAACAGCGTTTGTTGTATTTTTCAGCAGATCCACGAGTGCTTGAATTCCAGTCTAAATGCTTGAATTATTTATTGAAAGAACAATTTTTGCATTGTTCAGTCAACTCTGAACACCACAAAACAAGTCAGTGTCAGGGACATGGATGTGACTCAGAAGCTTTCCCAGTGCTGAACTCCAGGTTCCAGGCAGATGGCACCAATACACAGAAGAAAGGGACCAGAGGCTGGTCTGGGAAAAGCAGCTCCCATCAAGTTTTGATCACATCATAGCATGCAAGGACTGTTTGCTGATGTGACAGTAGATGGAAGGAGGGAATAATCTCTGGGAATGAAAGCAAGTGAAAAGAATGCCAGATTTAGAAAATTGTATGTTCATAAAGAAGCAAAACAATATAGAAAAATATATCTTTGCAGTAGCAAAGACTAGATTTGGGAAGTAAATTGTGGGGAAAAAAAAAAGAAATTAACATAAAATGCTGGAAATAAAGCATGATTTTTTTGTATTAATTTTTTACATGGTAAATAATTTTTGACAGAAAGTTAAGACTCCCAGTGCCTGTACAAGCAGGCAGGTGATCAGAACTGTGCCTGTGTACTGTCTTCTTTGGAAGACTGGGAGAGTATAATAGCTCCTTCATTTTTATTCGGTGTACTTTCTTTGGAATTGAGCTTCCATATTTTTACTCTATTTTTTCCCCCATTCATTCATCTTTCCTTGTACCATAAATCATGCATACATGGATTGCCAACTAGTAATTCATTGGCATCTGACACATTCTCGTGGAAGTGTTAACTTGCATGTACAGTTGTGCATTTTGGAGGATATGAATATTTTCCTGTGATTGAGAAATATGACAGTACTGACAGCATATTCCCAGAACACCATATACATGGCAGGGTGCTTGGATCACACTTGCCAAGGAGCCAGGCTCGGTGCCAGCATGCTGTATACACTCAGAACTTACTGAAATAACATAAACCACCTTCCCCATCCTGCAGTTGGCAGCCTGGGGACAGCCTGATGCACCCAGTTACAGTTCAGCTGTCTGCCCATATGCCATGCGTTATGTGACAGACCTGTGGTTGGAGGAATGAGACTGATGGGAAGAGAGATGAGTTGTCATCTAAAAACTGTCTTTAAATATATTAATATGACAACATTAGTGGTACAAGATTGTACGTAAATAATTCTTATTTATTTAATAACATTTTAAATCAGAAACAAAGCAGGCATGGATAAAACAAATTATAATTTTATTTGCTTTATAGCTCTATTTTTAAATGTTTTTTAAAAATTAAATGTCACATTTTATTACACCATAAAGTTTTCAGCTATCAGAACAGGCTACAGCTATGTAAAACATAAAAAAAACATATTTGAGACTTTTACATGTGAAGTCACTGCAGTTATATAATTATCTTTTAAAACTAGTAAAAATGTTTCAGTACTCTACAGTTTTTTTTGCAGTTTCTAGTTGTAAGAGTACAATTAATTTGTTTTAAATATTTTACTATTTCTTTAGAAGGTATTTTAGGCAGTCAGCAACTATTTCAAGCTATGCTTTCGATAAGATAGAGGAAGTCATTACAAATTAGTGAGGATATTTTGGTTTCAATCTAGTGTGTTTGTTTTATTTTAAAATTTTAATTTATTTTTAAATTTTAAAGCCACCACTCCTAAGTGGTTTTACATACACTATTTAAACTTTCTTGCAGGTTAAAAATGTGTATGTAATGCTTTATGAGTTCATAATATTTGTATATTCAGTAGTAACTTCATGTGATCTAATAGTAAAGTCCTCTAGAAATTCACCATGTGGTTTCTGTGATTAATCTATATATGAGTAATAAATCTATATAAGCCAGTAATAAAATAAAATAAACTGCAGGCCAATGTGAATGAGAGCAACAGTAGATAGCACTCAGTATAGTTTGTCTGAGGGCCACCAGAAGTGTGGAAGCGTTATCACACAGGTATCACTGTTAGAAACCTGAGAATTAAAGCTTATATCATGACTAACCCTCTCACTCCTCACAAATGAATTGGGGAAAGAAAGCTTTAAGCAAAGTATATCCAGCTTGTCCAAAAGAATAGTCTACATGAAGGAAGATTTAGTCTTCCACACCTGGTTAGTATATGTATTGCTCCTCACAATGTTCTGTGCAATATACTATCTGTGGGCCACATATACAGGATGATTTCTGTTGTATTTTCTCATGCTCCCAGACACTCTGTTCTGCAGAATCGGTTTTACTTTTATTTTTTTACTTTTTGTCACTGTGAGACTCCAGTCAAGCCTTGAGCCTTAGCCAAGCTGAGCATTTTGTGTTCCAATATCCAGCTATGTTTTCACTTTACTGGTTGGAGTGGTGAGGCTTTTTGAACAGTTAGGCCATGCACTGACCTCTGTGAAAGAAATTATTTCCTCAAAGGATGCATGAGCCTAAGCCACTCTTCTCCTGAAAGTAGATTTTTAAATGGCATTGACAGGATTTTGATGGCATCCATTGTCAATAAGTCATAGCATCAGAATCTGAGGAGGGCACCACACTGACTGCATTTTAAAATATATTTCAGATCACTTTGTGTTGTTTACATATGATGCTTTCTTCCATTCTATACATGTTTCACTGTTTTTTTAATCTTATTTTACCAATCACCGCTGGATGCCTTTGCAAAACTCTTTAATGGCATACGTAGGGAAGAGCATCTTCTCAAAGCACCAATATGAGCAAACACTTCTTCAATCCGTGTTGCCCTGGGTAACACTTAGCTGTTCTAAATTTATGTCAGTATTGCCTTTTAAATTTAAAAGTAAAGACTTCTTAGAATTTTTCATTGTTCTTCCACCAGTACGACATGCAAGCATATGAAAATGTATTGATAATATATAAATTTCAGTAATTTCAATATTAATTCTAGTTTCCTCTATGTGTTGGCACAGTCCCTGCCTAATGTTGACCTAAATCAGTCAACTTGCTCCATCAGTACAAGGTGACCATTCATGTGACACTATGCCATGTTTAGCTCCCTTAATCACATACATCTAATTTTTCAGCATTGATTTTTGCTCCAGATTATTCACAGGAGATTTTATACAGCACATACCTCCTTCATCTTTCTGCCCACAGTATTATAAGCAAAATAATTCAACATCATTGCAATAACACAATATTTACACAATTAAAAGTAAACAGCTAAATTTCAAGGAGTCTTTTGAACCTACAGTCTGAGTGCAGGATTTGGCAGTCAGGCTTTTTAATCTCTAAAATGGTCTCACAAAGAGTTTAACACCTCTGGGGAAACCTTTTGATTACCCTGTCGTGACATTTCCCTCTGTAAACTTGTTCACTGTGTCTGCCTCATGGAAGTGTTAGGAGATTAAGTCCTTGTAAAATTGGAGTAGGGGTACCACTAAAAGAGAAAAGAAAGACTTCCATTTCCAGGGGTTTTGGTGTGATTGCCCCCTACTCCAGTTGGACAGGACTATGGGTTCCACAGTCCCTCAGTGAACATAACAGGGTGAAACCAAAGCACCTCAAGAGCATTCACAGCCACCAAAGTCCCTCAGTCCTTACCCCCCCTACAGAAGGGACAGAGAAGAGCTAAAAATTAATTTCAGTTATTATTAGCTTGATGTGATCTTCTAGGAAACAAAAAAGTTTCTTCTCCACACTTACCTGTTCTTGCCAGAGTTTCTAGAAACCAGACAAGAAACCAGACACAGTAAAATAAATCTGCCATGTTTGGCAGCACAGTAATTCAAGTGGTGCCAAAATTATATTTCTGAGAAAACAGGTGAGAACATTTACATGAATAAGCATACTTACACAGTTTTTACTTAATAAGACAAAAGATGCTTCAAAAGCACCTGAGAAGCAGTAACATCAGCAAAAGACTTCTATATACATTTATTTACTTTCTGTGTCATAAGACAAGATCAGATCATGACTGCCACCCAAAAATACCCAACTCTATTGTCAGACATACACAATTTAAAAATATAAATTGTGAAATCCCTATTAAATCCTCATTGTCACTTATTTAGTGTCTCTAAAGTGGTCTTATATTGATTTAATGATGCTATTAGTAATATCTGCAGAGAATGTATGATTATAAGCAATTACCATTTGGGATATTCTTTCTCTGTAGAAAAAACCCTAATTCTACTGATTGCCTCTACTTCTGTTTTTAACTGTGCACTCTATATATGTTACAAATGTTATTATCAGCAGCAATTAATTTTAATTAACATTCATGTCTAGAACCATAATTCAAAACAAACATATTCTGATCAGTTTATTCTATTAAATTAATTGCACGGTTATTTCCATAGATAAAGCATTATTCCTCTGTATTAATTGACAAAGAATTCTGCAACTCAGGTGAAAGTTAAAAAACCCCATACATAAAACAGACATTTAGAGACCCTATCCCTAAATAATAACCAATACTAGATCACTAAACACTCCTATAAATACATAAAAGGAATTATTACTGTGTAGTCTTCTAGTTCAGAAAATACACTCAATATTCTGATGAAGTTAAGAAAAGTAAATATGAAGAAATAAAAAAAAGTCACCGGTCCAGGGCTATCCAAAGGGTTTATAACAGGACACAAAAATGAATCCACATGCCAAGAAAACTGATTTTAGTGCTTTAACTACAAGACATTAGACATATGACAGATCAGTTCTTAAAATTTTGCACAGACTTGGAATGAGTAGCAGTTTTGGAGTGTAATTCCAGCTTCTCCCCTGGAAGAACTATAGAAATTGGAGAAGGTGGTTCACAGAATTTGGAGAATTAAAGCTAGCCTGGAAAACTGCAGTTCTTACTGTTTTAATCCTCTTTAAGACCGTGCTGCGACCAATAATGATATAAGGGTATCAATACACAGCAAAGTATTCCTTTTCCCATACGGCAAGTGTAAATGTTTTACAATAGATCTGAATTTTACCAACTGCTTTGTAAGACAATTAGAAGTCTTATTTAAAACCTAGTGAAATGAAGGTGAGTCATCTTTGACTCTAAGGAAATCCTGGTAAGGTCCTTGATAGGTGCATCAGCCATGGCTGGGCTGTGTACGTGGCTGATTTCCACAGTATCTTGCATGATTTCAGAAATATTAATACTCTTCAGCACTATTAATACCCTTCTTTGAGTCTACTAGAGTAAATAATTCAGAAAGTTTTAGCTACTTTGCAAAACTCAATGTAAATTCCTAAAATTGCATATATATATATTCCAGACTGCATTTCTTATGATTTCTTTCACAATACAATCAAACCACATTCAGCACCACTATTTAGTAAAGAACTAAAAGGTTTCAGTGTCACTAGCTCCTCACTGTCTATCAGAGATTTGGTTTTTAATGATACATTAGTAATCCTACTCAATGTAATTTAATTCCTGGCCATGCACACAGCAAGCACAGTTTGCAATCCTATACATTCCAGCACTCTCACTATATGAATGCAGAAATAATTGGACAATGTGGGCCTGCTGTTGGGACTGTAAACCTTCAGTCACACTGACACTCAGGAAGTAGTCATGAACAAATATGGACAAAATACCTCTTTTCAAGGTACAAGAGGTGACACAAAATTGCATGCTTTTAATAATTACACTTAAAAGCAAAGACACACAGTTTAGTCCATGTTGCAGAGTCATTCTAAGTGGGCGATGGCACCTCTCCAGGAAATTGTCAGTAATTGCTGGAAAATAACTCTGTTATAGTTGGCATTGGTGGAGTTGAAGGATGCATCAGGTACCAAGACATTTACACACTTTCCTGAGATTACAACTGTGGTAGTCAACACTCCTACAGACCTTCAAAACTCACATGTAAGTCCCTGATGGGTACATCAATATGAAGCACCACGATGGCATTTTTTACAGCTGCTTCTCATAGCATCATGAAATTTAAAATGCATGTGAGAACCTAGCAAATACAGTAAAAAAAAAAAATTATGCTGTTTATGTAACGTGTTGCGCACCTAATCTGAGCAGGATTAGTCTTTCCATTTTTTGAATATGTTATTCAGACAACAGACCACAATGTTTTGAAAAACACTATCTCTAATTTTATTATTCAATTAGCATATATATTCTCCCCAAGAAATGAAAACCTCTTGAGGGGTACAAAACACTTTTACTGCCCATGCAGAGTAGGCAATTTAATTCTTAACAAATTTCTTCTGCTTTTAAATTTTGTTATTAGTATGCTAAAAAAAATCTTACATATTGTCATCACTTCAAATTTCACTAAGTGGCACTTGGCTATACATCTGCAAAATGTCTTTCACACATAAACAGTTTTGCTTTCAGTCTGTTCAATTAAAACCAGAAATTTATTTTTTCAAAAGCTTAATCTTATGCAAATACAAATTCTATAGAATAGATTTAAGTAACTTTTATAACACTGTTTTCAATCTTTCCCATGTTAAAGGTGTTTTACATAACTGAGTGATGTTTCAGAACAGTAACTGAAACCTCACTACATGCTTAATGCATCCTTTGCCTAATAATTCAGAAGTAGTTCAGTACGAAGTAAAAGTATCTTTCTTTTTTTTTTTTTCTTAATAAATCTTCTGAGCTGAAAGCCTATCATAGAGCTCTGAGGTGGATCTGTTTCCACATTTCCTTACAGCAGAAGACCTCCAAAAGCCCCAATACTCTCAAGCTCCAAAGATGTGTTTTATTGAAACATGAATTAGAAAATACACTTTTTAAAAACAATTCAATCTGAAAAAAAACTTAAAGAAAAAACAACAACAACAAAAAAAAACAAACCACAACAAAAACCTCCTCCTTTCCTGTTTTGTCCTTACACAGCGCTGCCTTTTCAACAACACATCCCATGCTGGCTATAATACCTGATTTCTCTGTCCCAGAGGCCCCATTCTGAGCTTGCTCTCAGAAGCCTCTACCACACTGCAGTCTCCACTCTAGCTGGCTTTGCCTGCCCGTCCCTCTCCATTTGTCTTCAAGAGAAAAATGAAATTTTCCACAATTTTCTCTGAGTGGTCTCTTCTTGACCACTCCTGGAGACCTGCAATTCTCTTCTTCAGAGGATGCCACCTAACAACCTCTACCCTTCTAAGACAAGCAGCAAAGCAGCTATCTATCCAGCTGGGTGGCCATTCCTGACTACAGGAACATACAAGGCTGTACATGAAAAAATTAAGCCTTTATCAAGCCTGTCACATCTTTTACAAAGAAGACTAATATAAAACATCTTTTTAAAAGCCATCTTTTACGTTAACACTTTGAAAGAAAAAACAGAAGGATGTTTAATATTCACTTTATTGCTAATAGTATAGCTAATAATTTAATACAAAAAGATTTTATTATATATGGAGCTTGTAGAGTCTTTGGAGTTATTCTTGAGTTATTCTTCTCATCAGAACACTCTGATTGAAGCTCGTTTTAACTTCAGCAAAATTTTACATTTGAATTGAAATTTTCTCCATTGGGTGTCTGTCAGGCAGATGATTTATTTTAATATTTTTATAAATGTTTCAAAAAAAATGATTCAGCCATTTCTGAAACAAAATATAACAGAAAAATACTCTGTTTCACTGTCATTAATAACAAATTCAGCAGTTACTTTCAGAACAGTTTAGAGCAAGAGCTTAGCCTTTTAGTAGAATTTGTTTTCAAGTCAGAGGTGCAGCTGATAACATCCCAGGAATAAAACTGAATTTTTCCATACTGGAAACCTCTGAAAAATATCCCTTCACAGTATCTTGGGAAGTCTTAATGCTTCTCAGAGCTTTGACCAATCTTCACAAGTTTCACACCTGAAAAGTGACAAAGCACAGTGAACACAGTGAAAACACAAAAAAAATGTGCAAGAGTTGTTGAGGAAAGGAGCAGATTGGGACAAGGAAGATGAAAGAGGCAGTGTAAGAAGGCTGAAGACAAGGAAGAGACAGTAATTAATAAGCAAGGAAATAAGAGTCTGAAAGAAGGAAAATCAGGAACACGGGAATTAAAGCTGTAAAATTTACAGAAGTCATAAATTGTGACCAAAACACAAGAACAGTGTGGAAGAACAGAACTGAGGGAACAAGACAGGGAAGACAATAATGGAAAAAATAGGAATTTCACTCAAAATTTGGAAGAAGTACAATGACAGAGAAGACCCAACTAAGTAAGGATATAATTAAACCAGTTGCAGTGACAGGTTGATTGCGATACCTGCTCAAATTTCAGGAGAGCCGCAAGGATTAAGTTCACACCCCAAACCAGGGCCTAGGGGAGAACCCTCCATTTAAGACATCTTGCTGTATAAATTTAATAGAATCATTCCTTGCTGGGGTATGATTTTATGCCTGATATTACCTGTTACTGCTTTCATGTTAGGAGAGTTTGTAAAGTAGTTTAAGAATTCTAATACATTTGCTCAAATATAGTTATGACTCTAGATCATGAGATTTCTGATCTATGTGGTTTTGCTCTTTGTTTTCTGGTTTGGTTTTTTTTTTGTTTTTAAAGATAGAAGTTACACTTGGAAATATGACTTAAAATTAAAGATTTGCAATGTCAAAACACTAAAAAGTAATTGTTTGAACAGAAGGTCCCCCAGCTACTTAAGTTTCCTCCCCCATTTTTGCTTCAATGTTTGGACACATGAGAAATTTGTGTTTGAACACCTGAGAATCAAAAAGAACTCTCCAAGAATTTCCTTTTCTGACTTCTTGGCAAATTTTTGTGTTTAGGAAACTCTTTCAGCACATAGCCTTTGAAGTTGCCTTGAAATAGATCAATTAACTTTACTAGAATGGGCAAGCATATTGTGGTAGCTGTGATCACAAAACTAGTAAGACATCATCTGCTTTAAAACCCAATGGTTTTGATTGTTGCAGATGGCAGCAAGACATTAGCAAAGTAGAGTATGTTCCTTGGTATTGGTTATTGGTGCAGCTGTTAAGTTAATGAAGTCAGTATATATTCAGTTTTAATTGTAGACACATTTTATTTGAGCTTTTATAGAGCAGCTGTGAAATAAGTGCTATAATTAATGGTCTGTGAGTTACATTGGAATTATGTATATATTTTATAAATGATATGTTATAACTTCAGTTCTGTTTATTTAGGTTTTGATTCTTAAGTTGAAAAATCAGACAAATGTACTTTCTTCATTTAAAGGTTTCAAACTCACCTTCATTTGTGCTCCACCTGCTAAGTCACCATCAATAAAATTTCTTACCAGATTAGATAGTTATTTTAGTAAATGAATGCTATCTTTACATACCTATATTTATCAGGTATTCAGCATGTTAGCACAGGAGTCAAGCAGTCTGTTTCACTTGTACTTGAATAACCTCATTCTTGATTTCTTTTACATTACTTTTATACAGAGTGTTCCAAATTTGCCATTCCCAGGAAATTGTCATATAAAAGATAAAACATCAAAGAGAAAGTCAAATGATTAATCTAATCCCCTTGGGTAGGCAGATAGATAAACTAGGGAATGTTGATTTCTGCTATTTTAATTGCAGCCACTATGAACTTCACTTTCAGACATTCTCAGTCAAATGCTTTCTTTTATGAAGAAACATGATGGCAGGGAACTAAACAAAGTAGAACTGTCAGCTTTTTTGAGACAGTCTGGGATTAACAGAATAATATGAGATTTTATCAGGCTCAAGGAAGTGATTTAGGCATACACTTTCCCTTCCTCCCTCCTTTTTTCTGTTTTCATTATGGCATCTGGAAAGGAGGTTGTTTGTTTGCATTTCTCTTTTCAAATGAGAGTTCACAAATGAAGTTATACACACTTCACCAAATAATAAAGTTCTAATAGTGTCAGATTTCATGAGGATAACTTTATCCACCTTTACTTATGTGTTACGTTATTTATTGCATTTTCTTGTAGAGTTTCTTACATACGAGAATTCCCCTTTTCCTTTGTGTGACCTGGAAATGGTCAAGAGACTATTCCAGAAGGCAAATGAGGGTCTGAAAGCTATAGGAACTTTGTCTTCCTAGTCCTTCCTTTACAGAGCCACAGATCTTCTGGAACAAGATAATGGCATATAATGTGGGTTACATAAATTGCTTATGTCATAAATACTTTTGCTATTTTCCTCAACAAGAAAATTGCCTAGGACTGAAGGCTCATTATTTAAAAGTAATTAAAGCCTTTATTGACTGCTAGAGTAGTTACAGGTGCACTATGCTCCTAAGCAGGATTTTAGTGAGATGGATGCTTGCCACGTCTAGCCTCCTCTTTTTGTGTATTTCTGTTATATTAGGGGCAGAAAAAAAAAAAATAAAAAAAGTATTAGAAGAATTTGTTACTGCACATTTTAAACTGATGGGAGTTCCGCTCCTCATTTCCTTCATTAACAGGAAGATACAGGAAATTATTATTTTTTTTTTTTTTTGCAGCATCCTCTATCTCTGGGAGCTTGCAATGATATCTTCAAATATTTTGCAAAGCAGACTGTAATGTTCTGGTTTGTGAGGGCATTCTGTGTACCACTGTTAGATATTTAAACAGGAGTATTTTTTTTCTGAAAACAAACAAAATCCCAAACAAACAGAATCACAAGAATCTGGAACTGTTCAATAGCTTTGAAAAAATCAGGCCACTTATATTTAGATATTGAAATATGAGTTAGGAACCTAAATTTAGTATCCTATGCCTGTCTGCATGCAAAAGTCAAGTACTCTTGACCATTCTTCAAGTGAATGGAGGGCAGTCTTCTCACTCTGTGTTCTTGGCTCTTTTGAGATGCAGGTTACGAAGATACTGGGATTTCTGTTTGCTACTATCCAGTTTTTTCTGCTGCTGTAATAGACCTGAATTTGGTTATGATTATGGGCTGTTCTTCTAAAATTCCATGGTGCTTGGACAACCTCTCATTTCCCTTTTTTTTCCACTCTACTTTGATGATTATGATTCACTACATCCCCTAATTAGTTCTCTATCCAAATTGCTCATATTACAACAGGATAGATAGGCTCAGTGGTAAACAGATCTGTTCTTTCTCCTTTTCCACCCTTTACCCCCTTGAGCATTTTGCTCCCAGGCGCAATAGAAGTTTTGCTCCATGTTTGTAGAAGGTAAAATCAGTCTCCAGGGGACACTAGATCCTACCGGTGCATATGGTAATGATGAAGCTGGAAGGAATGAGGAAAATTATGGTTCTGCTTTTCCCAGCATACTAACTAGTGGTGGTATCACAGCAGTGAAAGCGACGCCCCATGTCTCATAACAGATGTTCCAGGTATGCCTCACAGAAGGTTAGAAAAGCCAGGGGAGAATATGAAACTGCAAACCCCTCTTGTACGTTATTCTACCACTGAAACTATAAAACCATACTGGCATTGCATAAAGCATACACAGAAAAGTAAGAGGAACCCTCTCTGATGGTCAGTTCATCCTGCTGCTGTCATTAGCCAGGAGACCAGTTTTAAAAGAAGCTGTTCCTATAGTTTCCTTTGAACCAGTTCCTCACAAAGCCAGTAACACTCAGTGGAAAATCAGTATATGAATGGGTTTGGTGTAAAGCTAAAATATTCACAACTGTTGCTTCCCTGTGGCTCTCCCAGTGGCTCTGGCTTCTGCAGAGACAAGAGAACTCCCAGCCTGTCCCCTTCTGTTAATACTTGAATACCACAGCATTGAATTCCACAAAGACCCAGTTTGCTCTTTGATGACCATTGTTTTAGTAGTTATACTGCCTATACCTGCATATATCAAACTATGTATTACCCAAACAATTTTCTCTTCAACCAGGAAGAAGTGAAAGTTTTAAATGAAGTTGTTCAACAAGGAGGAGAATGACCTTACCATCCTTGACTAACCCCAGTACCAGCTCTATTATCCTCTCCTGGTTAGACCATGGTTCAGTGAAACAGTACAGTCAGTTTACAAGTTAATCTTGCAGAATCAGAATGACTATTGTGACAAGATACAAAGCTATAATACAGAACATGCTTCATTTTGCTGCTTCAAAACTTTTTAAAATAGGTTAACTTTCTCCCAGTCTTTATGCAGAACCAGCTGTCATCTGTCGGCATTCCTGTAAATTTAGGAGGCTCAAGGGGTTTGATCTTTTTTATTTATTTTATGCCACAACTTCTTCCCACTGCTAATGTCTTAATTTTGTTAATTATCTGCCATAACTGAAAACTTGCACAGTAGGCTCTGAATTTTCCACTCTCTGCCAAAGTTCTGAAGAAATATGTGTCACATTTATACATAATTCTGCCTATCCCCCTAGAAAATTTTCTTATACCTTTAATTATGCAGCCATGAGGAAGTGAATGAGTCTATCCAGGTGTTCTAGGAGAGGACAAAATATAGTGGTTGCCACTAAAACAATACAGTTAAGTACTAGAACAGGGTCAACACGTACCTTTCAAGAACCAGTATTTGTCAAAGAATGTCCTCCAGGTGCTTGAAGGAGCTTCTCATTATAAATAGGGAGATGAAGACGAAGAGAAGCTTTCATGCTACTCGGAAGCTGCACCCCCACATCTGTTGCAGACAAATGTGAGTTAGAAACTTGTGCAGCCAATTATGTTCTTCAAAATTTACTTCCTATTTTTAAATTATATTTAGCAATTGGTTAAGGAAGAACGGTGAAATATCCCAATAACAATGGTATTGCTCAGATAGCTCTCCATGTGGCAAAGAAAAAGAACACATTATGCACTGCTTAAAAAATGAAGTGAAACTGAATGAAAAGGAAAAATGTACAAAACAAATAAGAGCAGATCCTCAGAAGGAACTCACTCTGCAGATGTGCTGCATCTGTTTGCTTGCCCACTGGGGACACCGAGATAGAGAGATTAAGGCATTCACACAGAGATGGTTAAACAACTACATCAGATCTTCAAAATGCAGTGGTTTACTTAAAGTCTATAATAATATTACAGAAACAAAGAGGTGAATGCAATTTACTGTCAATGCATTAAACATTGAACAAACATGCCATAAACCAGCTCATGATTTTACAGTGATGGAGTAAAACTAGAACCGACCTTGTAAAGGACGCAAAAAATCAAATGAAATTTCAACCTGTTTAAACATTTCATGCCTCTCTTTTCACAGAAAGATAAAACTGGTATGCATACATATACAGTCCCTTCTTTATTATATTAAATAAAAATGTAAAAATATGTTATTGCAGAATTATTGCTGATGTCAAGTTAAAAAGAAGGAAGCAAACATAAAAAATTGACATTCAAAATAAATGTGAAGTTTGACATGAACTCTAAATAAAAGGTGGCTAAAAGCAAAAATAATGAAGCCCAATGAGTATGGCATGTGTGCCTTTTAGTAGTATTTAATGCTGATCTATAAACTTCACATGGGAAAATAAAGGCCATAAAGTCCAGTCTTTATTACTTTAAAAAAAGCTTCATGTATTTTAATTCCATCCCTACCTGTAAAAAAAAGTAACCAACAAAAGTCACCTCTTCACAAGTAATTCCTCACTATTGTTATAAATAACTACAGTATGTAAAAAATACATTTATTAGTAAAAATGCTTCTGGCTTTAACATCCAATTTGGAAATATTGAGAAATGGAGGCTCATAAGTTATTCATAAGATCAGAATTAATGCAGTGACTATTCCTGGCTTCTGATTAAATGCTGTCTTGTAACCTAGTAACACTGGAATTACTGACCAGATGATAATGTTCTGAGAACTGAGTCAATGAAGAGAAGCTTTGATATGTCAAGTTGCAACATTATTTGCCCGAGAGGAATAAGCCTGGAGACCAATCCACAGCTGTGGAGCCAACATACCTCTGTGTTTGTATGGGAAAGTATATGCAGACAAAGTCCATTTCTAATTATGTGTTGATATTCACTCTTTCACTACAATACCTAAGATAGTGGAAGATTCTAATGAAGAAACAGAAATTTATTATCTTAGAAAAATGAAAAAAGGAATTGCGTGGGGCTTTTTTCAGCTCATCCTCATTGATATAAGAAGACAGAATTCATTGAACATGATGTTGAGCTGTAAATCCTCTGACAGACTTCCGTGTAGTATACAAGACCACAAAAGTGTATAAAATTGTGTCACTCATCGAGAACTTATCTTGCTAGAGGCTTCAATATAAAAGACAAGCAAAAGTCACAGAGAAAAAACCACATATTAGTATTGGTAAGATTTAAGACCAGAGATGTGTCAAAAAAAAAAAAAAAAAAAAAGCAAATTCCTAAAGTAGGCAATTCTTCTTCCCCATGAGCCTAAAGCAAATAGAGCATGATTTCTAATAATTAATCAGAAAATACCCAGGATAGGAAAAAAATAAAGACAAATCAGTAAAGAAAAACGCACACAGAGATATATTTGTATACCACACAGGTTCAGAAAAGAACCACTGAACTGGAGCCACTGAAGCAGAGAAAAATCTTGGAGAAGAGGATTCAGGTAACAGGTACTCAGTTAATGCATAACTCAGAAACTGCTAGCAGAATGGGGGCGGGAGGGTGGGGTGAGGAAGAAAAAAGAGAGAAAAAAAATTTAAAAACCGTAAGGAAAGAAAAGTGCAGGAGGGTAAAGGGGAGAGAAGTATTACATGGTAAAGAAAAAAAAAACAAACTAAAACCAGCCTAAATCCCGAGGGTAGCCATTGAAGGCGCAGTGTGGAAGCGCCCACTACATGCACAGACTGAATACGAAGCGACCAAGGAGCACGGAAAAGAACAATTTGAACGAGCGGAGCCGCGACGCGCAGCTCTTTTCTCGGGACTAGGCGCGCAGTGGCCGCGGGGGCGGTGCAGGGGCGGTGCTGCCGAGAGGCGCGGCTGCACGGCCCGCGCAGGGCCAACGCGGAGGCGGAGGAAGAGGCAGGGGCTAGGGGGGAAGGCGGGCGCAGCGGTGTGGTGGGGTGCGGTGCGGTGCGGTGCGGTGCGGCGCGGTGCGGTGCGGCGCGGTGCGGCGCGGCGCGGAGCGGAGCGGCGCGGTGTGGCGCGGCGCGGAGCGGAGCGGGGCGCAGCGGTGGAGATGGGGCGGGGCGCTGAAATGTGCCGAAGCGGTCTACGATTAAAGGCGGAGGAAAAAGGGAGGACTGGGATAGCAATAGGGTGGGAAGGGTCTGCTGGAGCTCTGTGCTACAGATGTCAGCCTCGGGCTTGCTGCCCCTGGTGTGATTCCAGTTATCAGCCGCCGTGGTATAAAGGCGGAGATTGCACGGGTGCGGGGTGGTGCGCGAAGCAGCGGAGGGATGCAGGTGCCCGGCCCCGGCTGCAGGGTGGGGAGGGAGGGTGGGTCATCCCCTCTGGAGGCGAATAAAACACGTTTAAGGGAGAAAAAAAAAAAAAAATCTACCTGGAAGGAGGGTGGGGAAGGGGTTGGCAAAAAGAGGATGGGGGCAGCAAGTGGTTCCTGGGGAAAACTGGTGTCTTGGGTTAGAGAGGAGAGAGCTCGCCAAGTCGCCCTTTTGCCTTCACGCTTCAGGGCAAACGAGTGGAGGAGAAAATCGCGGAGGAAGGCAACGAGGAGCAGGAGGACGAAAGGAGGGAGACTCCTTGTGCTCTTTGGGGTAGGGTCGAGCCGCAGGCGGCGGTGTGAGGTGGCTTACACATAAACACACGTACATATATATATATACCTAAACCCACGTCCAGCCAGGGCCGGGCAAAGCCTCCGCCGCCCCCCCGGGAGCAGCCGGGGGAGGTGCCTCGGTCCCCCCGCCGGGGAGGGGGCACGGCGGGGCCGGGAGGGGCTCGCGGGAGCTGCCGACGCGGATGCCTTCACCTGAGTCTCTTCATCAGTGAGAGAAGCGAGGAGAAGAGGCGGTCGCGTCTGGAGAACTACCTCTGGATGGTTTAAAAAAAAAAAAAAAAAAAAAACAACCAAAAAAAAAAAGAAAGCCAAACAAAACAAACCCCACCAAAAAAAAAAAAAAAAAAAAAAACCGGAAAAACCCAACTCTGCAATCCTCTGCTCCCCACAGGCTCAGCACCAAAAGGGACTGATATACTTGAGGCTGTCAGGAGGATGTGAGAGAGATACTGAGTCAGGGCGAGAGAGACGGTGCCTCAGCAGCGGTAAGTGTCTATGCCATTCCCCGAGCCGGGCACTGATTTCCCTGGTTAGACTTTGGAGTGTGTGCAGATTATTCGTTGCAATATCCACCGCGGCATCTCTGTTGAACAGTCTGCTGTGAAGCCAGCAATGGTGAGACGTTCCATTTTTCGGCTCCTACTTCAGGTTTATGTGTTTTGCTTTTTGTTTTGTCTCTTATGTTGAAATTGTCATAATTGAGCAGAAAAGTTGGAAGTAAAAATTATTGTGATCTACAGTATGCTTCCTGTCATTTAACTAGGTAGCAAACTACTGCAGTGAATGAGTTGTGAAGAGAGATGTGAGCCTTTTAGAACAACTATAAACTCCAGAGAAGGAATACCTATTTTAATATGCTAAATTTTTGTGTTTGGGAAAGCTGTTGTGCTAATGCTTGAAGTTGAAACAGAAAATAACAGTGTATTGCATTTATAGTGATACACTAAAAGTTGTGTTGTTACGAAGTTCAGGTTGGTACTTGTCTCTGGGATAAACAATTATCTTCTGTATTGGAAAAGTGCAGTGCCTGGACTGTTGTTTGCTGACAGGCAGAGGAGATGGAATTACATAAAGATGCATGTATTTTTCCTCTCTGATGTGTGGACAGCACATAAGATGATGTGGAATGTGTATGAGCTGGCTAGGAGATGCATTGAGAGTTATTTCTGTAACACAGATCATGAAAGAGTTTTTAAGATTTACAGATATAGATTACTGCATCTGTGTTGCTTCAGATCTTTGGTTTCATTCCTGTTGAGCACAGAAACTTTATAAAACAGAAGTTACCCAAGATAGTCTAATGTGACTACTTAGAACTACAGTATTCTATGCCTTGTAATATTTTACAAATTTTACGTAACATTTTTACAAGTTCATTTTTTTTCATTTAAAAAGGGATTCTTCCCTTTAATTATGAATTTTTGGTAATGTTTTTTAATGAAGTATATGATGCCAATTTTTTCTAGCAGATTACAGGATTCTCTTAGCCTTCAGTGAGCTTTGGATCAGACCATAAAGTTTTAAACTACAAATAAGCTATATGCTCACTCCTAACCAAAAGATTAAGTGTATTCCTAATAATTAAAATCTGGATGATATTTTCCAATTAATAAAAGTGTAGTTAATTATTGCTGAGTTATACTAAAACTCCTTCAGAAGTACTTCATAGCAAGCAATATTAATGCAAAATCAGTTCATAGTGATTAATATTATTACAGTGGATATCAAAAGACTTAGCAATAATTGGGCCATTACTTTAAAGTGCTATAAAATATCTATTATAAATTGTAAAAAATATATTTTAATGAAATCCTTTTAATTACGCTAGCATCTATCTGCAAACCCCCTCCTATATATATCTTCCTAGGAGGGAATACACTTATTTACTAGTGTGTGGTATACTAGAAGGAAGACAGAAAACTGAGACATGAACTGTAGTAACTCAGGAATATTTCACATATACTGGTCTGCTGTGACAATAATATGCTTTTAACTATGTGAATGATTAAGAGACGTGGTTTAGAAGACAAAGTCTTGGAAGACAACAGATATACAAAGAAAGAAAGATGAAGTGTATTCTTGAAAGTGATAATGGGTAAATAGTTTGAAAAGTGGACTCTTCAACATGCAGTTCTTCTGTTTCATACACTTGCACAGCAAATGCCCATGCAAAAAGTCAGAAGTACCAGTGTGACATAAAAGTGTGAAGATAGCTGTGGATGGTCTGGAGATACAGAGTGCCGATTTTAGTTTTTTGGTCAATATGAAGCCTTCATATTTCATGAAGGTCATACTTCAAATTCTAGACAGAATTCTAGGGGAAGGGATTTTAATTTCATAACAAGGGCAGGTGCATTAAGAATGAAAACAGCAAAATAGTTTTCTGGCTGCATTATAGCTGAGAACTTGGAAGAAAACAGCTTTGACAATGGATCTTCAGAAAAAATATCCTAATAGATAAAATAAAAGGTATGATTAAAATATCTGCTGTGAGGAAATAATAAAGGGCAACTTTAAGAAATACATAACTTAGATAACTGTTAGCATAGATTTAATACACGAAGGTCATGACTGGCAAATTTGCTGTCAATCCCCTGAATAAGTTGCTGACATGGTAAACTATCAGGGAATCAGTGATATAATTTATGGGGGTTTCAGAAAATGTCCAGTTCTGTGCTCCATAAAATGCTGGTTTGGAAAGAAAATTTTAGGAAGGAGTAAGGGAATGAATTTAAATCTTAGTGGTAGGGACCAGAGGGTGTCACTAAAGGTAAAGAGCTCTTGATAAAACGAGGAGGTTAAAAGTCTGATGCTTCAAGTGACAGTCTGAGATCTATTTTTCTTTCTTCCTTCTTATGAAGTTGGAGTGTTAAAAAAATGTATCTGATTTGCTAGTGATATAGAAAAGTCTGTCTTATTGAACACATTCAGCACACTGAAAGTTTTCTAATTAAGTTAATGATAGGAATATTTAAGTAATTAATGCAAGTCTTTACTAAAGGCATCATGAACTACAAATTAAGACTATAGATGCCAGGGGGCTGACATTGAGCCATCATAGGTGATTGGTTCGGTGGCATTGAAAAAATGGTTCTTCTGAATGATTTTGTCTTTCTGTATGTAGCCTGTAACACAGATTTTAGTCCTCTGAATTCACTGCATAATTAGCCACTATTGGTCTGCTCCCTCCATATGCTCCTGCTAACTGCTTCTGCATTGCACTTTTCCTTAGTTTTAGAACTGTCTCAATCATCTGAATAATTTCTCATACTCTAAAATACTTAATTCAAATCCACCATGGTTTATACTGCGTTCTTAATTCCTGAGAATCAATGTGAAATAGACATTTGCTTGATAGTAGCATGTTGGTAGATGTTTCACAGAATTTATTTTCCTCCTTCTGTGCATACTTTCTGTAATGTTTTTTTTTTCAGGGTCTGTTAAACCCTGTATTACCAACATCTTAGCACTTTACAAGGAAAAAATACTCTGTCTGGAAGTGATGAAGTTCCCACAGTTTTATTTTCTGAGCAATTCTGATCAATAACACCACATTAGAGGCTGGTGCCTTTTAAATAATTACAAAATTATTAAAACTTGTTATGATAAATGAATTTCAATTTTATGTATATGTAAGATTTCATAGCCTCATAGTGTATATGTATGTATATTTTTGTTTATACTCTCTATTAGAGTAATTATTCTACATCTTTGAAAGCTGGAATGGAACTAACAATAACATCTTCTGGTTAGTGGAAGGAAATGTGATCTATTTGTTTTTATAATTAGTTTCTCGGATGATTTATGAAAATATTCCCAAGTGTGTGAATCATAAAAACATGTGATCTTTGCTTATAAACTGCTTTCTAAATGGGAGGTCAGGACGATTTCTCCCTGTGCCTCACAGAGGCCACAAACCAAGTTTTTGGTATATAAAAGAGAATATGATGTCAGATTCTGTATGATGTGAAAAAAATAAAACATTATAATTAACCATTTGTGTTACAGCTGATATTCTTGATCACACATGCTCATACTTATTCTGTGTAGTCATCCACTCAAATTATCTCCTAAACTTAGAGAGTCATGAGGTTATGTCAGAATGACAGAGTAATAATTCATTTGGTCTTGTAGAAGTTACCAACACCATAGTTCACCTCCTTACATCTCCTTCAGGACCAAACTTGCATATCAGTAACAAACAAACAAAAAAACCCACCAGAAAAACAACAAAAAAACCCCAGAAAAACTGATAACTCTTCTCCGCTGCCATACCTATAAATAGAAAATGAGTCAAACTGTTTCTCTCCATCAGAAACCTCTTTGGAGAACCTTTGTCTGCTGGAACTAAAAGTAGACAAACATTGAAGGTATTTCATTGCAGTTGTTGAGAAGGATAAAAGATGACAGCTTTCCATTCAACATAAAAGGAGTATGGCTTCAGCCTCTTTGTGAGTAAGAAATGCTGAGGTTTTAATAGCCAGAAGTTTAAGAATTACTGTATATCCAGTGGGACTCCAAACTTGCAAATCATTTTGATGAAGACTAGACACGCGCTTTTGTAATTGTTGTAGATGTCATATCAGCTCAGTCTTTTGTGTGTCTTTCCTTAACATGTATCACTTTGCAGGAATGCATGAACCCCACTTTATTTTTATTGGCTTTATACTATCTAGTGTATGTGAGGGACATTGCTACAGGTTCTAACCAGTCTGCTACAACAGTGCATTCCAGCAGGTGTAGTAGGTACACAAATAGGCAGGTAGATGAAGAAGACTTTGTAGTCTTAGTATCATAAGAAGGTAATCTAATGGCATAACCTCCTACTACTATTCTGAAAAGTCATTCAGACACTAAATTAAAGTTCTAATTCTTGCTTAGCCATAAAAAGACATACCCAGATGATGCGCTTGTTGCAATAATCTAAAAAAAAAAAAAAAAAAAAAAAATCACAAAACTAAGTAACAATCAGTAAGGAGCTTGAAAGATAATTGGTTATCCTCATTAGCTTATGCCACAGACCTCCCATGTGCTGCCTATTCTCAGTTACTTGATAGTCTTCACATAGACCTGGATTGTAAAGAATAAAACCACATGCAAATGAGTCATCAAAGGCACAGTATATGTCTTGCTTTTTCCTCTAAGGGCTCTCACAGAGAATATTTTCCAAAAGTTAGGTATTATAGTCAATCAAAAAAACCCTGTTTGGTCATGACGGAACACTTTTGTGATGTTCAGCACTGTTGGTCTGACAGAGTTATTTGGCTTTGTCATGTTCAGGTTACTGTGATATAATCAGGATTATTCATTTATCTTTACATTTATTCTTGTGATGCCTTGGACAGGGGACAAGATGAGTAGGTTCTGAAATGGATGGAATAGAAAATACTAAAAAATTAATGAGCCATCTTTTTCCTACATAAGAGTTTCACTATGCCTAGCACACAAAATGTGGTTGTATTCTAAACAATCATTTGAAGTTCTGAATATAGAGACAAATCAAAATTCCATTCAGCTTGGTTTTTCTATACTTACTTTCTTTTTCACAAGCATTCACTGTGTGGAATATTATACAGCTCACTTTCTGGATCAAATTAATGATACAAAACTTTGTATCTAAGGTTGCATATGCAGACTTTCAAAGCTAAACTGAAAAAAAAAAAAAACCAAAACAAATCCCCTCCCCCCAAACAGATAAAATTCTGTACCTACTATTTAAGTTACTCTAATGCACAGTTCACCAATTGCATTTAAAAATTGTAGCTTCTTATATGTCATAACTTGTAGGTGCATCTATTTACATATAGTTACAAAAATGGAGATGCTGTGTGAAAATGCAGTTGCCCCAAATGTCTAATTCACATCACAAGTCTATGCTACATAGTACTTAGATTATTACTCTGATTGCTATGGAAGATACGTTATTTTATTAGCGAGGTCCTCTGACTCAGTTATAAACCTTATCATTATTGTCACTGTAACAACTAGGCACTATAATCATAAATCAAGATTGCATTGTTCTAGAAGCTGTAAACACAAAATGGTCCCTGAATTAAAGAACGTATGGCTTAACTTGAGAGCTGTTCCCTTTTTGCTATTTTTGAACTTTGAAAAGCTTACAGCTAAGGGGAGACATCTGTGTTTCATAGCCATACCACCATGATCATGTACAGATTTCTTCAAGATCACCTCCCACAAGAGGAAAAAAAAAGCAAGATACTATCTGTAACACTATGATATGTGTAATAAGCACACATATGTGCCATGAAATGTCTTTCAAATCTGTTTGAAGACTGTACCAGCAGTCCACAATTACTTCTGAAATGCATACTTGTTATTAGTCTCTTCTGTAGACAGCTTTTTAAAATCTCCTGCAATTAAAATCTTACTAGAAACAAGCACATGGACTTTCACTTGAGGTTCTATTAGAAGATAAGTTCTCCTTTAAAAATATTTAGTTTGTTTTTGTCAGTCCAAAAATAATGAGTTAAAGAAACCAAACAATTTCTTCACTCCAGTGTCATGACCTTAATTTGTATTTTGACTTCTGTACATCTGAGGTGATACAAGCTCTTCATTTCTAAATCACATGCTAGGCAAGATGCTCAATATGTTCTTATTCCACTGTAATATATGCAATGTCATGTATTTTGCTTGTGCAAAACTCAGCACAGGGAATCTGGGTGTAAAGCTTCTCTGATGCCATAACATCTTTTTGATGGGTGTGTATGTAACCTGGAAACCAGTTGTGTAGTATATCCTCATTCTGAACTTTGGGGATGCAATTTGGACACTGAAATAGCTTCAGGATGAGAAAGACTGTTACATGATTTTGAGAAGACTCATAATTGAAAATGTAGAGCAGATAACATTACAAGGAAGTATAATTTATTAAGGGGACCATCAGGACACAAAGAAGTAATTTAGAAAACATGATCTATAGCTGAGAAGTCTGCAGTCTTGTTTTCCCTCTTGCATATCACAACTGACTGATTGCTAACACCTAAGTATTTATTTGCCTTATCAATCACTTTGTGCCTGAGTCATTCACTGATGGGCATAATCCTCTGTTTGCAACTTTACAAGGTATCTCTGGAGGTAATTTGAATGCAGATGTTACTGAAGGCATCAGGTAGGAGGATGATATTTGCACAGGGGACATATTAATCAACCGGAGAAAATATGCAGCATCAAAGTAGCATAATTCAGTTGAATTTGGATTAAATTCTTGCATATTTTCTGCAAAACAGAAGCAAGAAAGAGTGGTTTATCAAGCCCTGCAAAAAGAAAAACCCTTTTCTAAAAAATAAATTTCAGCAAGTTGAGAAGCATTAAGTGTATGGGACTACTAAAGATTATACCCTAAAAAGGTCATTTACCACCAGAAGCTACTTGTTCAAAATATCTGTTATGTCTGTAAGCTTTCATTAAATATCCTAAGATAAATTCCTGAGATTCTTTCCCTGTTAAGCTTTGTAAAATAGTTCCTTAGAAACAGCATGACGTTAGTAATATGGACAGTTAATAAAGGAATGTAAAGGAATTTGCTAGGAATTTCTTTCAAAGCTTATAAAAATATGTTGAAATCATAAACAACGGGTTTATGATTATATAGGATTATAGGATCTGTAAACAAGAATTAAGTGATTTGTCATAATTTTGGCTTATTTTTACTTCAACAGAAAATGATGACACGACTTCATATGTGATATTCCATATCAAATAAAAGCTGGCATATAAGACAGTAAGATCAGTTGAACAATTTTTTTATTACTAAATATATTGTCTATTTCTACTGCTGCATTTTAGTTTCATGTGTTTTCTAATACTTCAGAAAAGGTAGCAGCTATTTTGTGGGAACTGATTTAAAGTCAAAAGAATGTGGGTTATGAGAAACCTCTCAAAAATAATGTAATGGACATGCTTGCTTTTTGCAGCCTGCAGGAGTATAACTATGCAGCTTAGAGGATCCCAAGTATTTCTCTAAAAACTACCTGTAGGTGGTATAATAAGATCTGGAATATTTTGTCAGTGGAAGAAACAGACTGTAAAGGACTACATACAAGGCAGTGATTTTGGACTTCTTGTAATTATTTCTCATTTTATAATAATAGTGTGATGAGATAACAAAGCAAAGCAAATACAAAGGTGTACTTTTTACTGAGCCTAATCTTGTTCTTTCAAGTAGCTAAGAAAAATTCCACCTATTAACTTGAAAATAAAAATTGAACCATAAAAAAATGAGTTTCCAGAATCAGGCACACTGGCCATAGAGTTATTTTACTTCTTAATGCCATAGACAGATTTTAAGACATGTCAGAGACACAGGAAGAAATCGTTATTTAAGAAAACTGTACAACATGTGAACAGAAACTTTGTCAGACTACAGACAGAAGATTTTTATTCCTTTCTACTAGTATTTATTTTTAATTTATTAGTTGCTGGTATATGAAAAATTATTGGATTTTGTGACCTTAGTTATATTATTTTTTTTCTCTAATGCAGCGTAATTTATTGCCATTTTCCTCTGATTTCCTCGTCACCTGAGATTTTCCCATACGTTGGTTGGCATGAAATTAGTTTTCTTAATTTATATGCTTGATTCATTTTTCTTTAATTTGAACTTTACTGCATTAAAAAAATGCATTTATTTGCTCCTTTATATATGTCAATGGGAGTGATGAAGGGTTGTGTTCTCAATACTTCCCTCATCTCCTTCTTCTTTGTCTGCCATTGGCAATAAAGTCAGTCTTTGTGGCTTGCGATACATTAAAGACACTCTCTAGCACTCCAGGGACTGCCAAATTCGATGATGCTGAGGGAGAAGAAAGAAAAAAAGAAGTAAGAAAAAAGCACTTTCACATAAAATTCACACCACATTTAACAAGCTTAAAAGAAAAATACTTATTCAAAGCTGAAAGAACAGGTCACTTCAGCTTGAGTTTAAGAGCCTGGCTTTCCACTGAGAGGCTGTAAACACAGACTGAGTAGTAAAGAAATGTTGGGAACTGTGCAGTGATGAATCCACCTTGCTCTGCTAAATGTAGGGAAGAAGAAGGAAAGTCCACAAAAATTATTCCTCTTCTGTGTCATGGACCTGTACCTGCAAATGATCATTCCCTCTACTGGGGCTATGGAAGGTCAATGCACACACACACACAGTCACGATCTGTTGTTGTGGGTTTTTGTTCGGTTTTTTTTGTTTGGTTGGTTTTTGGTTTTTTTTTTTTGTTTGTTTGTTTTTTTGGTTGGTTGGGTTTGTTTGCTTGTTTGTTTTTGTGGTTTTTTTCTCCTGTGTTAGGACAAGGAGCAATGGACACAAACTGGAAAACCAGTTCCACCTCAGTATGAGGAAAACCTCTTTTACTTTAAGGATTATGAAGTACTGGAACAGGCACTGTGGAGTCTCCTTTAGAGACTTTAAAACCTATCTGAATGAATTTCTGTGTGACCTACCCTAGGAGATCCTGCTTTGATCTCCAGAGGTCCCTTCTAATCTCTGTGATTCTATGAATCTATGATATAGTGTGTGGGGGCTGTCACCTACACACCAATGGGAGTTGGAGGGATTGTGCCTACTCTCCAGTCAGATTACGTTTCTCCCTAAAAATACCTTAGTGATCTTTATGATGTGTTCTGGGTATTGAGCTCTTTTATAGGCATGGAATTAAAGAGTGTATCCTTAAATAAAATAAAATAAAGCAGGCAATCTATTGGTTATGAGTAACTGCTGACTGTTGTATTTGTTAACTCTCTGTGCATATCTCTTAATTCTTCTTCTAGTTCTTTTTCCTCATTGTCATGACATGAACATATCCTTATGTTTTGCCTTTAAATATTTATCCCTGCTCAAAATGTTTCAAAAACGTGTAGAGCCAACTTCCATGCTGATAGCAAATGCAGCAGCACTAAATGTGGCAGAGCCCTGCCTACTCATTTTAGGATGGCTCAACTTTGAATTTACCAACTTTGTATTTACCTACAACCCTCAACCCCTACTGCCCTATGAAGCACATTTTGCCACTGACAGTGACTGAGGAATTCTAGGCTGGATTGTAATTCTGCTACCAAATGTTTTCTGGCTATGCTGGCAACAAGCAGATCTGCACAAAATTTACCCTTTTTTTGCTCTGTAAGTGTCCATCTGCAGCAGCAATGATGATTTTCTGCCTAAATATTTTATTCTTCTGTGAATGTGCAAAACTATGCATTATTTTTTTTTCCCCTGCCAGTTCTGCTGACAAGCAGAACTTTTTCATAGAGGCCTATAATTAGACTCTAGAGTCCTGTGGAGACACACAACAGAGTGGCAGGCTTTCTATTCTGCAGCACTCAAAAGCAGCAGTTCACAGACATTTGTGCTTACATCTGTCCCACCTCTTTGCATGCTATGCCTAGTCTTTTCCATTCCCTTTGGATCTGTCCCCCTGTGTCTCACAAAAATGAGAATGTTGAGTGTTCCTGGTCCTAAACTGCAAATCAGCCCTCATCCACTGTGCAAGACTTTTGACAGAATGGAAAAGAGTTTCAGGTTATCATTGAAAATCCCAGCTCAGGAATCTTGTATTGCTTCAGGTTGTTCAATGAAACTGCTGAACTTTTGTTTCAAAGCATGTAACTCATAGGGCTTTTTGTACAGTTCTTTTCAGTATGTGAATTTTTGTTGTGATTTCCATTACTGTACAGTGTTCCTGATCACAAAACACAGTGATGAGTATTTATATAGTGTCCCTAGCAAATATAAATATGGTTGTAAAGGCATAGATCGCTGGCAGAAGTTGGATGTGTATTATATATATCACTATTGCATGACCTGTGGGGAAAATGTCCATTTTCCTTACAGATAGGCTTAAAACTAGTTTGTTTTGAAGCATGTTAGTTTGGAGACCATGAATCTTTGCTACTTGAGTCCACAGATAGCTTCAAACAATAATAAATTTGTAACACTAGTTATAATTTGTAAAGATGACTGACATATGAGATTTCATTACTAGTAAGCTTCTATCCAAACCATTTGGAAATATGTATTAATTTTATTTTCTTATCTTTCTAATGGCACAATTTGGGGAAAATGGCTAATGGGAGTTATGGCTTGTTCTTTAAGACTGTTACCAGCAAAGAAAATTTCCTGTCCTTTTTTAGAGGTTTAATTAATAATGTAGACAGTTGAGTCTGCCTGCTTGGGCTAAAATAATTAGCAGAGGGTAAACAAACACTTTACGTTTCACTTTATGAATGGTGTGGTGCCACTTTAAATATTTAATGTTTTAATCTGAGTGACCAATCAATTGCTGCAGGGTGCCAGGTTACAAGTACAGTCTTACCAAGAAAGCTGAGCTGTGAACAAAGGAAGGCTCCCATATTGGCTTACAACAGCAAGGGAGGGAGGACATAGAAGGAGACATAGATATATTTTTATAAAGGAGAGTGTGAAAATTTAGAGCTTGTTGGGAAAGAAATAATAAAAAAATTTAAAAACCCCAAAAGTTAGCGCTCCACATGAGGTCCTATAGGAGACAAGTGTCTCATACACATTTAAATCTCAGGTGGTACCTTATTCTCATTCCTTTTGTATTCAGGGCGAGAAAAACTAAAAGATATCCCTCTTAGTCAAATTTACTGACTTTTTCTCATAAATATTGATGATCTGGGGAAGAGAAAACCGAGATCCTACCCACAGAGCAGACGAAGCTTCTGTACTTTGATTTCAGGATGTGCCGAAAACTAGCAGTGATTGCATGTTCATATGCATGTTCTAAGCAACATTGTACACTGTCTTAAACTTGACATGCACTTAGACAACCTTTACTGCAATTTAGTTAATCTTAGGTGGGGTCCAGGGCAAGCACCTTTAAGAAGGGAATGATAATTAGACCTATTTTTACTTCAAGGCACAGTATAGTACTTTTGGTTATACTGTTATGTGTTGCTATCTGAAACATACAAAAAATGTAATCTTCAACCTTAAAAAAGTCTTCATTTTTGTGGTTTATATCTTCTAAGCCCAAATATATTTGTCTTTTTTTAACTTCTTTTTAAAATAGCAAAAATATCAAATATATGATAAATACATCATAAACATTTTTAAACAAAAAACAAAAAAACTGTTTGATTCAGTGAAATGCAGCATAAAATATTTAGAAAATCATGCTCCCTCTTTTTTTTGGGGGGGGCTAGATGCTAGATGGGGAGGCAACCAATGCCATGTGAGGTTGATGAATAATACTATTTTCTGGTGCTTTGACGAAAGAGCAGCCCATGATGAGGCTCTTGAGCTGTCAGGGACTCTTGAGCTATCACTCAGGACAATTTGTCCCTCCAATTCTATGATGAATCATGATCATACTTAGGAGACAGTTTTTCCTGATTTTCAGATTTCATAGTGAATTTGCCATGTTGACTTTAAACCCACAAAATATCTTTTGTGTTTTGCACAAAAGTTTCTGTGCAATGATTAAGATGGAGTCCCTCCCCTACCCTGTGCCATTTTTGAACAGCTGTTTTCCAGAAAAAGATCAAGCTTCTGTCCTATTTTTCAGAGGATCCTGCTGCCTTTATAATTTTAAAGACCTTACTGTAAGTCTCTTGCCATTGGAGTAGGAGAAGTTTCCTGGAAGTGAGCTCTTGAGTGACAAGAGACTTCATCTGGGAAGGCATATGATGTGTGGGGAACTGGCTCCATCTAATTCTCATGCTGGAGGGGGAAGGGTTTTGACCTGCCAGTGTCACACACCAATATAACAGCACCAAAACATTAGATGTATGTGTCTCTGTCATTGATTTTTCCTCATTTGGAAACAAGCATGCACCACAATCATCTGAGTAAAATGGAGTTACAGGAACTTCCATACAAAGTGATTTGACTTTGTTTTTTATTATTTATAACAAACATTGATGACATTATCTGGGTGCTTATTTTTAAATAAAAATCAAAAAACTGAGGTGAAAAAAATCACATTTTATTTCATTCATATATTTTGTTTCTTTCCTATTGCTTTTCTTCTCCATACTAAAAATATTCTCTTGAGATATTGAAAATAAAATTCTGTTGCCAACTGGGATTTTATTACTGATTGTCAGAAAACTGAAATTCTATTTTTAATCCAGTTCGTTTATAACTACCACTGGTTCTGAGCAAGCAGGGACCTAATTTTCACAATGTGTCCATTCTCCCATCCATGAAAACTGATGTAAGCATAAAAGCCGGGGTCAGGTACCTATTCATCTGCTCTTCATGGCTTTTTCTGTGACACAGAAACCTTTAAAACTGGCAGCAAAACACAGTTTGAACAGATCACTTTGTTGCCAAGGTAATAAAATCCATGAGCTTTCAGAATAAGCAGATTTCTCATATGATATTTAATGCTTGTGGCTGTCTAAGAAAAAAAGGTAACAGCTTTTTGTAATAGATAAGGTACACACCTTTTGGAATAGCAATTCACAAGATTTGGGCAATTTGCAGAGTCTGTACTAGATGAGGTGTGAACCATAGAGGGGAGAAAATTATCTTTAAGTACCCAAGGTGGCCAAATCCAATGTATTTGGATCCCAAATAGTAATTTCAAACATGTGTATGTATGAGAGCACGGCAAAAGCTGATGTTTTTTTCAGAACTGTAAGTAAAATGTGAAAGACTTTGAACTGTGACCATCTCCTGTGACTTCTGACATATATCTCACTGTCCTCAGTAAAGGAGGCTGAACAGCTAGGATGCAGTTGGTTTGCAAACACTCAGTCTGAATTGGGATTTTATTTGTGTTATTTGTAACCTCTGCTACCAGTGTATAAAATCTGACTTGAACTTTTGATTAATATGTTTTTTACTGCATCATTAAGCTTGTCTAGTTTACTAGCAGCATGGGAAAATTCACAAATATTACTTTTTTTTTCTGCTCTCCTGGTACAAATAGACTACTTTGTGCAAGCATCCTCCAGGAAATTCATCCTGAAATACATTTATGGAAGTTAATGTTCAGGGGATATTTCTGGGAAAATCGAAGTAAGTCATGTTGAGGCTCATATTACCAAGTTGAAGAATTTTTTTGGAAAATATTATTTTAATGGACACAAAATATCCCTCCAGACAGAGAAAAAAGATACTCCATTGCTTTGGACTGAATTCACATGTCTTGCCATTGAAACCGCTGTGGTTTGCAGCCTGTACACAGTGGGGCTGTGAGAGAGTTTTCCCCTTGGAACTGAAGTTTTATGAGAGTAAATAGTGAAATTTGTTAACTCTCGTCTTCCTAGTTTGTCAGAATGGTGAATCTATATTCACTCAAGGTTTTAAAAGATAATGTGGTTTTCTATTGGCTCTAATGGGGATTTTTTTTTTTAATAACATGGAACTTTACTGTTCAGTGTCATTTTATTTTATAATGAACATTTTTTGTGTAAACAGTGATGCATTGCCATTTGGTCATACATGCACTATTTTACTACAGAAGCTGTTCATCAAAGTGGTAACATTTAATTTTAGGACATATTTGGAAAACAGATATTTTTGTTGTAGTAGTACTTTGACTGAGAAAATGGCATACAGTGTCTGCAAAAGCTCTGTACATCCACAGGAGTGGCAGATTTTCGCTTGAGCTCAAATTCCCAGACACTTTACAATGAAAATGAGCCACATCCCATCAACCTTCTCTCACACTGAAATGAGGCCTGTTTAATGCAGGCAAAGTTATAACAAATTAAAGGGAGCACTTCCTTACACAGCGTGAAGTCAGCCTGAGGAATACACTCACATAGTTCATAGATTTGATTTTCAAAAGGGCTGGATAATTTTATGACCAATAATAACATTTTTAGTTATGCATGCTAAGTTAGCCATAATTGGATTTCCTGCTTCACACCATCAGCTGCCATGCCTCTACATCACTACAGGGGCCAGCAAGGGATTTATTTACACTCAAATGCACATGTTCACACTCATGCACACCCCTTCTGCACACAGCAATGAGTTTTGGTGATTTGTACTAGGGAATTTCTTGAACGATTGTGTGTAAGCCACTGGCTCTGAATAGTTAAGGCCAGCACACATGTCAACAATAGCCATGCAGAGTAGCTGTAGCAATTTCATTGCCTGTGGAGCACCCGAAAACAGTGGAAACTTGGTCCATTTTGCAAATGTCAGCAAATCTGGACTCAGCTGCACAAGGAAAACGATCCAAAACATCAGCTCTTTATATTCAGAAGGCTTCTGGGAATATGAAAAGGTATGCAAGCCTCAGTCAGTACCAGAGTGCCAGATGTTGGCTGCAGACACAGTCACTGAAACGTGATTGTTAGTTTAGTTAACACATCCTTCACATCATGGTCACTTCAGAATTCAACAGGAATAAAAAATAGGAGACCAGAGCATGGTTACTAATTTTTAAGTTACTAATTTTTTTTCTTTTAGTGAAAATATAGGTGAAAATTAAACATTTATTTTAAAATTCAGAGGAAAATTACTGCACAGAAAGTCCAGGGTATGTGTGTCATGAAGTAGCATGAAGGGCCTCTTTTTATTTTATTATTTTTATAGCATGCTGTATGTTACTGGAATGTGAACCTATGGAAGAACGAACTAATGATAAGTTTATTATAGATATATATCACTATCAGCATTTTCAACTAGCACTTAGATTTTATTTCAAGTGCTTGGATTCTCTGTGTAGAGTAGAAAGAGAATTAAACACCAGTAAGAGCCGAATAAAATCTGTATGTTCAGCATGCAGATGCCTAGAGCATGCCAAAGGCAAACAATGATGACAGGGACAAGCCTAATATTCCACTGTGGACACCAGAATTTGATGCTGACATTTATGATGCATATCACTGACCACTCCTTTAGAGAGTGATGTTTTTAAAGTTAAAGTGTAATACTCATTTTGTTAAAACACAAGCAGATGAATTTCATTACTGAACTAGCTCTATGGTCAGAGCCATTCCCCAAATCTGGGTTGTGGGTTCAGTATTGTCAGGAGTTGGGGGAGATGCCAATACACAAGTGCATTGGTGCAGCATGGTTAGTGCTCCCTGATTTTGCAGAAAGGCATCAGATACTTGCTGCTGGATGGAAACAGAGCCACATGCTAGAGGAAGCTTCACTGTTGTTAATAATTAAATCACCGAGAAGGAGTCCTCAGTTCTGCTGCAAGGATCACATCTGCTAAACAGAAAATAATGAAACGGGCAGCAGCAGACCCAAGCAGTCCATCCTGAGTCTAAATCTCTATAGTCTCATCCTGTTTGGGTCAGTTTATCTACAATTCCTGCTCCATTCACTTTAGAACTACTAAGGAAAGAAAACTGCAGTTCTGTCCTGTAATGAATTAGCCTCTTGCACATTACTTTGTCTCTCGGCAGCCTGCCTACACATTTCTGTAAATTGTGATTGTAGATTTCACAGTCAGAACTGTAAAACTACAGCTAGAAGCATCCCCTCCTAGTGAAAGTTAGATGCTGCCCACTTACACAGTGGGCACGTTGTTCAGAATCACATGATAAACACAAACTAAACCAGCAAGTTCAAGCTGATAAAGTATATGTTATGTTGCTTAAAAATATTAAAGAAAACATAAACTGGGTCATGCAGGTGATACTTAAATAGTCTGAAGAGTTGCAGACAAGTAGGAGACAGAAGTATAATTACAGAAGGGCCAAAGAAATTTTTACATTGATGGAAATCAACACTGATAGACTATACATGATGAAGCTATTAAAAATATGCTAAATAGGAAGAATTAGATCAGAAGTAGGTCATTATATAGAAGAGAAGACCAAGTAAATCCAGAGAGAAGAGGAGAAAGAAAAAAAAAGAAAGATCTGTATGATTTACTTTGGTCAAGTTGCTGAATACACTGAGAGTACTGGGGGGGGTCAAAGGAAAATTCTTCATGTTCCCATGTTCTGTGACAGGATAAGGCAAAATTGGTAACTGTGTGGATTTTTCCCTGAAAAGTACAAATCACCTGAAAAAGCACGGAGAGAAGAAAAATGTAGACAGAGCACCATGCTGACTGAATACTGTGTTTTTTTAACCCAGCCAACTACTTGGTGAGGTAATGTTTAGATCTCCTATAATGGGATGCAGCACTGTATCTGTTTGCAAATTGCCAACTCTGGGTAGCTATCAACAGACTAACAAGAAATAATATAATTAGTAGAGGTGAATGGGAACTCTTCCTCCATTCCTCAACAAACTGGATAAATCAAAACTATATTCTTACCCTTTTATATATAAAAAGCTGCACTTTGAGTAGTCACTACTAGTCTAAAACTAAAAATATGTAGGTCTCAATCCAGACCAACTGCTCTGGGTTTTGATTAATTTTAAAATAGAATTTTGAAGAAAAATAAAAAAGGTTAAAAAAAAATATTTATAAAGAACACAAATTAACCAAGTTACAGCCTTTCCTGAAAAAAATCCTTTTTTTCTGAAGCATTTACACTCAACAAGAATTTTTCAGTCACAATTCCATCTGAAAATAATGAAGAATTAGGTGGTGGGAGATGGTTTGGGATAAGACAAGAGAAGAGGGCACGATCTTAAGTTGTGCTGGGGGAAGTTTAGGTTGGACATTAGAAAGAATTTCCTCACCGAGAGGGTGATCAGACATTAGAATGGGCTGCCCCGGGAAGTGGTGGATTCTCCATCCCTGGAGATATTTAAAAAGAGACTGGATGTGGCACTCAGTGCCATGGTCTGGTAACTGCAGCGGTAGTGGATCAAGGGTTGGACTTGATGATCTCTGAGGTCCCTTCCAACCCAGCCAATTCTATGATTCTATGAGTGTTTTTCACAATGAATCCCAAAACTTTATGTGGCCCTAAAAACTAAATCATATGTACTTTACATAAAAATATAGGATGATTGGGATAAAATTACATGAGCAGTGGATCTTCTTCAACATTTATAGAAGATTTCATTTATGCAGAAATATTAAATGTGTTCCTTCTGCATCTGAAAGCATGCTGAGGAAAGACATTATCATACTCAGAAGCCTAAGCAGACTGGAAATTATTTTAGAAGACAAAATGGTTAGCGGATTATTTTTTTTTTTTACAACAAAAGTATAGAGGAAGTAAAAATGGTATTTCAGATTACAAAATTAATTCCATTGAAGTCTGGTTTTCTTCTGTGTAATCTAGAACTCTGTACTCTTTCTAGAAAATTTGGCTTCCAAATTCAGTGCTCAGTTTTCCCTAATTACTACTGACTGCCAAAGATGAAGCAAAACACCTGGAACAATTCAACAGACTTACACATATTCAAACAAGCCCATGAGCTTCATTTTGCTTTCATTTTGTAAATAGATTATTTAAATAGGAAGAGTGAGAGTGAAAGCATAGCATGGAGAAGGAAACAGAGTAGTCTAATTACATTATGTTTCTTTATTTACAGATAGATTTAAGTTCATACCATCTAGTCTTCTATTAGCACTGTCATGAAGGAAATGGGTTCTGTGTGTTTGTACTGGATATGAGAGTGGCAATATTGTTTTCTGGGCACTGCTGGTCCAGAAGATGATGGCCAATGTATTACAGGAGGGTTCTGCAGCCCATCACAAGGGAAGAAGTAACTATGCTGGTGTTGGAGATTTTCCTGAATTTTTTTCTCCTTTCCTTGCTTTGTCGTTGTAGAACTCTAAAACAAAGGTTATTCCAAACAAAAAGATATGTTTGTTCTTTGTGTATGGAAAACATAATTAAATTACTGAAGCTTTAAAAGATTGAGTTTGGATCATATTAAGCAGATTTTTATTTGTATTGATGAATTCATTTGACATCTGTTTACTACCTGAAATATTGCTTCTATCATCTAATGACCAGACATTCTGGCTCCATTCACCAGAAGTGTCATTCAATAGCTGCTCTTTAGCAATAAATGTTGCATTAAACAGAATGATGGAGTATTATGAATTTAATATATATTAATTAATTTTTCTACAGTCAAAATTGAGCATTATGAAGCAGGTGTTCAAGGTAAGTATAGTACAAATGCTACAAAGCAATTGGACTAAAATGGAGATGTGGGTATCTGAAAGCTTTAAATTTCATGTAGGGATATTATCCTCTGTCCAGTCATTTCTACCAAATACATGCAAACCTTCGTTTCCACACTCACAAAGATACTTCAGGAGAAGATAACTGGCTTTTCCATTTAATTTACACTCTGCTTTAGCATTCTCTCTGCCATTGTTGAATGCTATAAAAACCCTAGAAGTCAATGGAAACACTGCCAGAACTTGGACTGGCATAAAACATTACATCTTGCTGGATGCTACATTATTTTTATGAGGTGCTGGGTACATTCACTATGCACTGATTTGACAGTAACTGAATTGGATTGTAAAGAAAAAGATATTAGATTCTGGATTAAGGAGAAAGGTGCTTAATAGGAGGAACAGCAATAAATGACTCTTTAAAGATGGGGTAAAGTCACTGTGCCATTCTATTATGTTTGGGTGTTCTAGTCTTTGCAGCAGTGTAAGAACATTCCCTTTGGACTTTTGCTCAGAAATGAGTGACATTATCTTTCATGGAAGAAGGAGGGAAAATTATAACAGCCCTAGCCTGGGATCAAGGTTAAAGACCTTCTTCTTTAATCTGCGTATGCATAGTCAAATGTTGGGGCAGAAGGGAAGGAGGAACCTGGACAGGGAAGGAAAATGAGTAGTGATACTCTTTAATAAAGATGCTGTCACGGAGCTGTGGGAAAGGCAAGTGACCTGAGGAGTAAGGCCCCTTTTGATAGATAGGTGGTTTCTGAGCTGTAGCTTCAATATTGAGATCCGTCACCCAAGCCTTTATATAGTCGATGTCACATGACACCACACTTTGCACAGCTGCTGTGATGAAAAAGGGACATCAAACAAGTCCATCATAACAATTTGTTATAAATCATATGGTAACATTTAAGTAAACCATGTAAATTGGAGGAATTGGTAGGCATGTATTTTAAAATCTGTTTTACTTGGTATTCCTTTATCAAAGCAAATGAGAATTCTGGATGTTCTAAGGATATTTGGTGAGAATGTATAGCTAGGTCACCAAAACAAAATTCAGATACCAAATATAGCTATACTGGCTTTCAAAAAATCTAAGGTACCAGCAGCTACTCTTGTTTCCCCTTCAGTAGCAGATTGATGTTTTTTGGCTTTATGTTTTTAATGGGATTAGCTGATACAACATAAAGCAAAACATTTCTGAACATCTTACATAATTTATTATATATTTATTACAGTATTTAACTTAATCCAAAACATGAGAGGGGATGCTGTGTCTCAGCATGTGTCCTTCATCTAAATTTTATTTCTAAAAGTATAGGCAGGAAGATACTGAAGGAAAACTAATGGTAATTAATCTGGCAAAGATCTTGGAAATATTTACTTAATCAAAGATAGGCAATTACTCAAACAGCTTTGATATATTGTTGCAACATTTTAATAATTTGCAAAGGAATGCAGTCCATTGTAGTTATCTTACATTCAACTCCTTTTTTGTTTGTGCTTCCCTTTAACTCTTCATATACCTATGGTAAACCCCAGCATCTGTATGTAGAATCATAGAATTGTTTTGGTTGGAAAAGACCTTTAAGATCATCAAGTCCCAAAAAGTAGCGTGTACTTTGTTGCTTTCTCCATCAGCGCACTTGTTTTATCCCACCTTAATTATTAAACAGTTAAACAGGAGTTGTAAAGAAGATCTATGGAAACCAATTGCATGGTCTTGTCAGATTCTATCCTGATTTCCAAATAGGTTTTGCTGAGAAAGGAAAATACACAAGATGCTTTACTCGAAGGTCACAACAATTAAACATTTTCCAGTGGTTATGTGGCGATTCCTTGTATCCTCAAAGGATTATTTTAATTGCAAATTAATTCATTAATGTTACAGTGAAAACACTGTAGCAAGGGAAGAAGGAACACTCAACACAGTCCAAAGAGTCATGGAGTATACAAGGCACTTGCTGTGAGAGTTTGGAGAGCCTGTGAACCAGACACTGTAGTTAACCATCTTTCAAATCTCCAGTTACTACAGGTAGAGGAGTCACATCCATGTTGGCATTAATGAGCTCAAGCTGGTGATGTTCAAATGCAGGTGAGGTCACATCACCTGGTCCCTTAGTCATGCCTGATGTAAAGCCTTGTGAGAAACAAACTATGATAGACATCATGGGCTTGATCCACAGCTCACTGAACTCACTGGAAACACTCCCAATGAGCTCATTTAGGCTTTCATTCAATATACTAATGGTGAATGTTAGCATGTGCTGCATTGTGAGCATTGGCACTGAGGCTTCTTTCTATTCATGAATTCATGTTTAGTGTTGCTTTGTTTGTCAGGGCAGTGCAGTGTTTTGTGTACAGATCTATTTTCTGAAAAGAAGCAGAGGAATTTTTGACAAAAGAAGTGAATGTTCTTGTAACAGGTGGTAAACCTTTTTCAATATGTTGTGCACAGTATTAGTTTTGAAATTTTATTACAAGGATTTCTGTGTTGACTCCAGAGGGTTGAATTCACTACTTGAAAAATGACCCATTCAAAAATTTAAAGAGGTTTTTCTTTTTTTTTCCTGTTCTATCATATTTTACTTTGTATTTAACATTTTCAAGAGAATAATTCAACAGTGTAAATCTTCCTAACTCCTTCATTCTGACATGTTTGCAGAGAAGGTACCCCTGTAAGCAAATAAAAGGGAAATCAAAGATTTCACATTTTATTCAATGAAGGTAATTTTTTTTTTTACTTAAAAACTGTTTTCTTCATGTTTTATTAATAACTATCCCTGTATTTATTACTTAAATATAAATTAAAAAGTTATGAAAAGGAAAATACCACATTTAAGTTTTCAGATAACAGCTAGTGGTTCCAAATTTACTTTCCACATCAAATAGAAGTAAATGAGCTCTTAAATTAGTATTTAAAATATTAGGTTTAGATTTTTTAAAATATGTATTTAAAAAGAAGTTCTGGAAAGGTTTTAATAAGTACGTGAATACATTTATATCCACATAATGTTTTAATGCATATATAAATATTAAAACATACTACTATTTTTGCTTACAATGGCAAGCTCATGAATGAAACAGAAAAGAGCTGGCTTATCTTTAATTTAGAAGAATAATAAAATTGTGCCTGTAAAGACATTTTCAGAACAACTCTCTTCAAGTCTTTCATTTTGCCCAAAGGTTTTTTACAGTCAATGCTGAGCTACAGCCTGTACTTCCCCAGATGTCAAACTGTTTATACTGGTTCATAGATGGAATGGGAGATGACCTAAACCACAAGGACCAGATGCTGAGATGAGTTTCATATAGATAATCCATGTTAAAGTCGAATGCATTTAGCAAGACAACTTGAACTTCTGAATCATGTCCATGAGTCTAATATTTGGCCCAAGCAGTATTTTAGTGTCTGTGATAACATCCTGATAAAATCTTCCCCTAATACGATTCCTTGATTAAAAATTCCACACTGATGTTTAATATTGTATGGTGCTGGCCACTGGACATGGATTGTGCAACTTTAAAACATGTCATATTTCTCCAAAGACTTCAGTAAATCACAATTTCAAATATATCTTCTCATTCTTTGAAATGAAGAATAAATTATTGTCTTTTGAAAATATTTTGCACCACAGTAAAGGATTTCAGCATTTTCATATTTTGCTTTGTTGACTAAGGCAGTACTTTTCTAAAAAGTAGTCAAAATTTTGAAATATTTTATGAGACCCAATTATTTTTTCTTTTTTATAAAATAGAGAGCACAAAGTTGCTCATGCTCAGAAGCATCTTTTCCTTTGCTATATAATAATCAGCTATTTTCAGTATTTCCATAATGTACCTTTGGCTTTTTAGTGTCTGTCTACCTTTCAAAACATTCACTTTATATCGCAGTCATTATTTGCCTTTAATAACAGGAAAAGAGATGATCACATAACTTACACTAAGCATAAAATTTATCATATTTTAGAAAACTTTAGAAAAAAAACCTTATCTTAATAGATAAATATTTCTGGGAGCTCATCAGTACAGAATACTGTAAGAGAGCAGTACATGTACACTTAGGAATTAATTAATTCATTCATTTTTCCAGATAAAATACTGTGAATTCTGGAATCCAAGTTAATTTAAATTAAGAATAGCAATTAAGAGTAGCGATTAAGGAAATCCTTATGAAAATACACATACACTCTTCAAAAAGCCTCTTAACAATATTAAAACCTTTCTCATTACTCCATTGCAAACTGTGCAGCAAAGCCTGACTTAAATGAACTCAAGTAGGGACCTAAATACTGTAAAGATGAACACTGCCAACAGTTTTGAGAAATACTGAGAGTTTTGAAACTCACAACTCTTCATCCATGGGCAGCGCTCTCCATTTGTGTTGCTCCCATGCATGAAATAAATGCTTCCTGCCCGGTTTTCAATAGCAGTAGTTTCCCTTTGAACAGTTTAATACCTCATTCTATGTACCAGCTGTAGTACTTGTGTATTTTTAATCATTGCAAAAAATGAGAAAAATAAAACAACAAAGCAAGTGATATTTAGGGCAAGTATTTTCTTTGACCGTATTTAAGTTTTGTTTAAAGTGATACCTGTGTATCTACTTAGCAATTATAACCATCTTCAGTTGGGAATCTTCTTTAGATTTCAAATGCTTATCTCAATGTTTCCAAACAGTCCCTGTTATTCCCCTCCCCTTAAATATGACATAGCACCAAAAACTGGAGAAAGAATCAGGTAGATTATAGTCCCCTTTCTGGATTAATTTTTTTTCTGATAGGGTATTTACATTGGCTGTTCTGATTACACCTAACCTGGTAAGACACCAAGTACCAGATCTTAACTTTTCTGAAGGATGAAGATACTAATTTTTTTTTTTTATCTACTAAGAAGTAAAAGTGATGAAAAATATGTTCAAGGATAGTAATTAGACAGAAGGCAACATCATTCAGTCTGATCCTCCCCAAAATGCCTCAGGGAACACCGAACACATTTTATAAGTGAATCTACTAGTGAATGAAAACCATATTACATTAAAAATTAGACTGTTGGTGCTTAAAACTCCTTTCCTCAGTTTCTCCCAGTTTACTTTTTCTTACCCGTTTCAATGACAAACACAATTTTTGAAAGTCTTTTAAATAGCATGGTGATAAGTGCATTTTCAAAGACTGGTTTAGGTACTCTAAACATTTCCTTTTATCTTGACAGATATATACTTACTGTGATTACTTACTTTGTGTCCTGTGCATGGAAAGACTGAATCTCAGAAATAAAGTACTGTGTAATGAATTAGCTCCAGTGATAACTGCCTTTTTTATTATACAGCAGGGTAAACCACCACTAATTTAAAACATGTAAATTGGAAATCTGAGAACCATATCAGTAGTTGTAGTGGGACATATTCCTACAGAGCATGATTACTTCCATAATTCTTCAATATATAAGAACTGCTGTGAAGCAGAGCAGACATTCCCAATAAGAGGCATCAACTGCTACCTCATTAAATGAAGCAAGAGAATCTGTGGATATGGGAGGAATTGACAAGTCAGCCTGTTTCTAAATTAAAACCTAAAACAGTTTGAGGATAATGAGAATAAAGGTTTGGAAGCTTATTACTTCCTGTGAAGAAATAACACACTCAGCATCTCTTAGAATGGTCGAAATATTATGACAAACTCCTGTATAGCTTAAAACCAGCTCCAAGTGGCCTCTGAAAAGTGGACATGCTTTTAACTGTAGATATTTTTAACAAAGGGGGAAAAAAAAAGAAACGATTCACAATATGTAATGACATATGCAGTAGAAGCAATTCTGAATTTAAAGAGATATAATTCAATTTTACAGTTCTTTAGGTTTATTCAATGCTTACACTTGGGTTATCAATAGCTGTCAGGGGGTGTTTGTGACATTAGGCCCTAACTGGCTGAACACAGGGTACTTCAGGGGTTCCAACTCCAAAATTTTCTTACCAATCTGAGTCTTCAGAGCAGCTGACCACTGATGGGGCCCTGAGCTGCTCTCTAGAGATCTCTGAGGTGCTTTGTCTTATGTATGAATTTTAGGATACTGATGTAGGAAGTCAGGATTGCTCAATGGGCAATGAGAAACATCTCTCAGATACTAGGATATCTAACTTAAGACAGTCTGGGTATTGTTACTATACTAGTAAGAAAAAATGAAGCAAATGCACTTATATAAAATGTGTACTGTTCAGGGAAGTCACTTTTGCTCAGTTTACTGCAGATTTTGTACATCCTGGAAAAAAAGATAATGCCATTTGATTAGGCATGTATCACATTAGGCAAATGACTCTTTGACCAGTCAGTTTTGTTAATATAAAGTGATAGCTTGGATTTTCACTCTGAAGGCTGTAGCATCACTGTTAGACTAGCTTGTGTTGCCTGTTCTGTTTCTCACATTACTTCATTCTATCTGCAGACCCTTTAGCATGCAGTGCAATGCATTAATTTAAATTTAATGTTTGGTCATGGCTAGAATATAACACAAGTTCAGTGAGTCTCATTATCAGAGGCTGTAGGATGCACAAAGTCCCCTGCTAACCCCTTACCTCTCCAGTCCCTGGTCCTGAGTGGGGCCTGTCCTGAAGATCTGTCCATCACAGCTCATTTTTAAGGCCTGAGCAATTCCTGCCCTAAAGCTCTCTCCTTTCAAATTTACTGCCAGGATCTGAAAGTTTTTTTTCCCCTCAGGCTCTATTCTTTCAGACTGATCATCAGGGCTTGAATGAATGTTGCCTCTGGGTTGTGTCTTTTCAGTTTCAATTTCAGAATTGGAGCTCTTGCTGCCTTCAGATTTCCACCATTCAGGTTCAGTATTAGGGTTTAAAGACTCACTGGTTTTAAATGGCTTTCCATTTCACTGTTTTGTTGTGCCATGCTTCAGTTAGACACAGTTGCATTGTTCTCATCTATGATGCCTCCCTTTTTACATCTCCCAGTATTCATTGGGTAGGTTTGTTCAGGATTTTTTTATTGTTTGCCTTTCTACTCTCATTCTGTGCTGCATCAGGTAAGAATTCTCACTGATTATTTATTTAGGAAGTTCTTGAAATCACTGGCAAGCTTCTCTTGTATTTGAACATGAAAACTGTAACTGTTACAGAGCATGCTTTCTGTTATGTGAAGAAGTCCTTTTTATAAACGTTTTAGAATGCCACATAAAACTTCATAGGATTTATCAATCTCTTTATTCAGTGATACCTGCTAGTGCTTACTGGAGCCTTCAGTTCCAAAGGACAGCTCTTCATGACAGCACTTTCCATGACAGTATTACATTGAAAAGTGCCTCTGAATTGCCAGATATTGATAGCATGTGTGCAAATGTTTGGGACGCTGCCTTTATTATTTGCATACAGTTCCACAGAGCACTGCTCACTTCTCTCATGTTAGTGATCCATTTAACCCTAGAGATTTTTCAGAAAAACAGTTCAAAATTTTACACATGCTCTAATCCTATCAAGGACAAACTACATGCTGCTGCACTGGGGAAGGAAGAAGCTGAGGTACAATTATGTATAACTCCTTCACAAAACCACAGAATCACAGAAGGACTGAGCAGGGAAGGTGTCTCTGGAGATTGCCTGGTCCAACTCCCTGATCGGAGCTGTTTCACTTACAGCAGTTACCCACCCTGTACCCAGTTGAGTTTTAAGTATCTCAAAGGATGAATACTCCAAGTCCCTCTGGGGAACCTGTTTCACTACTTGGCTACCATCACAGTAAAAGAAGTGGACTTTTATTTTTAAATGGAATTTGTTGTATTTTAAATGTGCCCATTGCCTCTGACGCTTTCTCTGAGCTTTGTAGCATTTTTTTATGTTCAAAATAGAGACTTCAGTCCATTGCATCAGCTCTGTTCACCTACAACATGCAGAGACAGTACAAAGAATACACTGCACCAAAGCCTTTCCTTACAGATGCACAAGCTCAATATTAAACCAGATCAAAACATTGTTACAGAGAATAACTAGTGTAAAAGTGAATATGGACACACACAACCTTATCAGAAGAAGGATTCTTTTTATAGTTTTCCTCTTGAAGGAATTTTTGTGTCTGAATGCTTCAAAATGTAAAAATACTTGTCTTTGTTCCCCTCAACAATGAACTGATATTTACTGAGTGCAGGTATATATCATCAGAGCCTATTTAACTTGAGCTCTATGTAACTATCAACCTCATCTACAAGAAGCCCACTGCTACATTTAAATGAGTGGAGCAAAGGTTTCTGTGGGGCAGATTTACCAAGCCAGTGAAAATTTTAATAGCATCCTAATCTGATTTGTAGAAATAATCACTTATTACTTTGTTTCTTCAGATTAAAGTTCAGTACATGGAAGGACTGCACAGGGATAGGATAGGAGAATCAGGATGCAGGTCACTTGGTCATAATTCCACTGAAGTAAGAAGCCAGGCTTTTCACTTCCTGACCTGTTTGTTTTGTTTTGTTGTATTTGTTTTGGGATTTTTTTGGCTGGGTTTTTTTTGTTTGGTTGGTTTTTTTTGTTTGTTTTAAATAAATTTAGCCTTGCATTTTCAGATTTTACTGTACGTACTTTAGAAGGCCGTAGGATGAGAGCTTTTAGAAGTCTAAGAGTTTTGCCAAATCAGTAGCTACAGTAGTCATTATACATCATGTGTTGCACAGGAAGTTTCCATGGAAATATGATAGATATTGCCCATTAAATGCTCAATGTCATTGCTCTTTTCTTAAGGTAAAGTACGTCACATTACATCATGTGTTCTGTGGGATGCTGTAGGACAAGGAAAAGCACAAAGAAAGTAACACTGAGTAGCTGAGATGAAATTATTTTTTACCTTACAGTAATGTGTAAAAGTCATTTTTCATTCTTGAAAATGGAATTTAGATTCCTAATTATGTACATGTAGAAGGAAATATGTCCCAAGGTCTTGTTTATCCTAATTTTCAAGAGAAGTGAATGTTGCAGGATAATGGAAAAAATACCAACCTTGAAAAATTCCTAAAATAAATATGTTTGCTGACATATATTAAGCATATGATGTGATTTTCCTGATGAAGTACATAGCAAAATAGAACTGTCTTTTTTCCAAAAAATGTTTTGTGACAGATCTTTTGCAAGCAACTCATATGAATCACATCCAATTTAAAGCAAGACTTCTCTTCTGAGCAAATCTTAATCCCATTTTAAAGAACAGGTAGTACATGTTCAGTAGCATAATGTCAATGCTATATGAAAGGATAAATGTGAAAAGATTTTGTTGGTTGGTTTTGTAGGTTATCCAAATTTATAGAAGATATTAAAAAAATCAGTACATATGAAAATCTAGTGGGTGTTTGAAAGTTTTATTTTTTCCTGTTCAGAATCTGGGATTTGAGAATTCAAGCTCTGTAACCTTTATTCTTTGGGGTTTTTTACACACCAAGATATTTTTAAAGCTTTGTCTAGGCTGCAGTTTTCCAGGCCACTCTTTTCTTATATTCACTGAAAGTATTTTGGTGAGTGCTGCCTTCTGGCTTTTACCTTTCATCAAAACCTCAGGCCACTGTGTTCATTTATGGTATTTCCTGTTTTTCCTTTCTTTCCTAATGATCTCTAGTCTGTCTTTTTATCAAACCTTTTATCAAACACCTTTCAAACAGACATATAATCATAGAATCATAGAATTTTCAGGGTTGGAAGGGACCTTTAAGGTCATCTAGTTCCAAACCACTGCCATGGGCAGGGACACCTCCCACTACATCAGGTTGCTCAGAACCCTCTCCAGCCTGGCCTTTAAAACTTCTAGGGATGGGGCTTCCACCCTGGGGCTTCCACTCTGGGCACTCTGTTCCAGTGTCTCACCACCCTTACAGTGAAGAACTTCTTCCTAATATCTAATCTAAATCTACCCTCCTCTAGTTTTAATCCATTCCCCCTAGTCCCATCACCGCCTGACATTCTAAAATATCCATTGCCACCTTTCTTGTAGAACCCCTCCAGATACTGGAAAGCTACAATAAGATCTCCTTGGAGCCTTCTCCTCTCCAGACTGAATAACTCTCAGTCTGTCTTCACAGGAGAGGTGCTCCAGCCCTCTGATCATCCTTGTGGCCCTTCCCTGGGCACACTCCAGCATGTCCATGTCTTCCTGGTAAAAGGGGATCCAGAACTGGACACAGTACTCCAGGTGGGGTCTCATGAGAGCAGAGTAGAGGGGGAAAATCACCTCCCTCAACCTGCTGGCCATGCTTCTCTTGATGCAGCCAAGGATCCCATTAACTTTCTGGGCTGCAAGTGTACACTGATGGCTCATATTGAACTTCTCATTCACCAGCACCCCCAAGTCCTTTTCCTCAGGGCTGCTTCAAGCCAGTCACTGCCCAGCCTATATCAGTGCTTGGGATTGCCTCGACTCAGGTGCTGGATCTTGCACTTGGTCTTGTTGAACTTCATGAGGTTGGCATGGGCCCACCTCTCCAGCCTGTGAAGGTCCCTCTGGATGTCATCCCTTCCCTCCAGCATGTCAGCCACACCACACAGCTTGGTGTCATCAGCAAACTTGCTGAGGGTGCACTCAATGTCACTGTCCATGTCACCAACAAAGATGTTAAACAAGACCGGTCCCAAGATTGTTCATTGAGGGACTCCACTTGTCACTGGCCTCCACTTGGACACAGAGCTGTTGACAGACACTCTTGGGGTGCAGCTATCAAGACAGTTCTTAATCCACTGAGTGGTCCATCCATCAGCCCCATATTTTACCAGCTTGAAGACCAGGATATCATGCAGGATTGTGTCAAAGGCTTTGCTCAGGTCCAGGTAAATGATGTTGGTTGCTCTTCCCTTATCTATTGATGTTGTGACCTTTTCATAGAAGGCCACAAGATCCGTCAGGCATTGGTTAAGATATGCTGTTTATATCACCTCTTCTTTATTCTTCTGCTCCAGCTGTGCCTCCAGGAGGAGCTGCTTGATGATCTTACTGGGCACAGGTGAGACTGACCAGCCTATGGTTCTCTAGATTTTCCTTCTTTCCCTTTTTGAAAATGGGGGTTATTTCCCCTTTTCTAGTCAGTCAGGACTTTACCAGACTGCCATGATTTATATTGTATATCCAGTCCATTTCAATAAACTATGCTATTTTGAAATCTTGTCTTGGACTCAGGTTAAATTTTGAGCACCTAGTACGTATTATTGCTGAAATTCTGCTTATGTATTTCAGAAGGGACAACAATGGACCAAATTAATATAAAATACTGCTGTTTACATCTGAGATCAGACTTAGTTCTATAGTGTTAGGACACCAGATTGCTTTAAAAATCCTGTTACTGGCTCATGATAAATACTTCTTTGTGTTACAATGCAACACATTTAATGGGGAGGTCTTTATTTGATGAAACAAAGCTATGCAGTTAAACTAAATTTTGATTACATTTAGTCAGCAAAATTATCCACATCTATATTTAATGAATATAAAAGAGCAGCTAGGTAAAGACACTACTGAAAAAAAATTTAATATAACAAAATTCAATCAATTGAATAAAAGAAAAACAAATTAAAAGTTGCTCTTGTTTAAATCCCTAACTACTGCTAAAATTCATGCATATGACTGCAGAGAAATTAAATTACTTTGTGCTGAAGTAACATATACAGATTTTGACCCAACAGATTTAATTTATGGGATGTAGTTATTATTTATTTTTATGATAGGAACTGCAACATTAATACAATCTTTAACATTTTATCACTATTTAGATACGACACACTTAGGGATACTCTATGATAGTACCAGATTCAATGTTGTGGAGCAGTAAAATTGATCTTATAAATTCAGTTGTGCTTTCAATGTACTATTGCCCCAGTAAGAATTATGAAAAGTTGTTTTCTTGGTGCATAAACTTTCAAAGGTGACAATCAAAGCCAGTCAATAGCAATGAAGTACTCTCTTGTCACTTATTATTTACTGTTACTTTATACTTCTGAAAAATGAGCTCTTTGATACTTTTATCTTTTAGTTTCATTCCTGTGATAAAGTCAAACAAATCTGAGAATGCTGCCCTTTTAGGCCTCATTAAATTACACCAATAAGCTCATCCATTCAGTGATGAATTATAGGCAGTCTGACAGTCAACTCAGGGGGAAATATTTGTAAGTATTCTCTAGGATTAAGAGTGAAATTCTGTGCATGGCTGGTTAACACAAAACCAGTATAATTAATTGATCCAGTGGGCCCAAACAATGAGAGTTAAATTCAAATAAGAAGCTATAAGGCAGATAATTTGAAGATCATTAAGATGTAATAGGTGTAAAGGTCTTGGAGGAGACACTAGCAGAGTTTCTAACACAAGTGCAAATGACACATAAAAATCATAATTTTACCTGTACTTCTGTCTAATACTTCAGAAATAATAGCACCAGGAGAAACAATATGTCCTTAAGACATGCATTTAGGACACAGTAGAAAGGGACATCTTTTGCCCTGGTTAGTATTCAGTTGTTAATTCATACTTTGAACCAAAGAGCACAGATTCTTCTTGATGTAATGCTATATTTATTTCAGTCAATTAACTGATGTCATGTATGACTCAGGAATGATGGCTTAAGCCACCACTACTGCATTTGAATATATTCTAATTATTAAATTTTTCCGCTTCTAATATTCATCTCTTAAAACACAATCATTGATTTAGACTTGAATAGATAAATAATAGATTATCAGGACTCTAAAAAGTGACTTTAAAATCTCATAATCACTCAGGATAAAGTTTATATATCCTGTCCACATTGTGCGGGCTCACACTGTGGCTTGAATATCATATGAGCCCACTGTCATGGTCAGTGGAAAAAAAAAACCAAACCAGACCAACCAACCAAACAAAAAAACAAAAACCAAAAAAATACAACTGGAGCAAAAGTCATTAGTGAAGTATTGAGTCCAGCAGTAAAAAAAGGAAAACTGTTTTAAAGTATCTCCATACCATTTCTCTAATGCTACCCCAAGTTCTGAGAGAGATGTACTAGTGTACTTTTGGACATTAACTCTTCCTTTCCATTAATTAGATAAGAATCCTAAGGAACCGGGTTACACTGCAATGTTTTAGACCTCACTTAGGTCTGTTTGAAGGATCAAATGAAATCCTTGATCTCTTATACCAAAGCTAAGAAATTGCTTGGTCATGTGCCGCTGGTGTCTCTATTATATCAGATCTTATAATCACAGATCTTTATTTCTTAGACTCAAAACCAACAGGATGTTTCATGCTTGGTAAGTTCAGAGTTCATACTTGGGCAGGAGACAGAAAATGTCTCTTCCAGTCGTGGGAGGATGGAGAAGATAATTCACATAAGATATCTGCTAATATTCTATTTTGTGTTATTACGAAGTAATTGGTATTACTTGCTTTTGAAGCAAGATATGATGCAGCTGATAAAGGAAAGATGCTCATGTATATGCATTTTGCATGAACATGTGTCATGGTTTAACACTCAAACCAGGACTGACTTGGATCAGTTTCATGAACCTGAGCCCAGACAGAGGCATGGCTATCCAAAACAGTACAAGGACAAGTACAGCTGGATATTTCACTTGTGCCATGGAAAGTTGAAATCTCCCCTTTTTTCCCCTTTGTTTTCGGTGGTTTGTTGTTTTTCTTTTTGGTTTTTTTTTTTTCCCCTCAGGAATGTCAAATATTTTCACTCTATTATTTTCAAATAAGTCAGGGTTTACCCTGTTGTAAATTATAATAGAACATGACATACTGCAGTCAAAAAAAAGATTGTATGTTTACTACTGCACCATCTCCAGGCAGAAAAAGGTATTTTATTTTTCACAGCAATAATCTTTATTAAGGAATAGGTACTGGAACTCTAGCAAAAAAATCTGGAGGTAAAACTGGTAAATTTTGGTTACAACTGGAACAAACACTGGTATCTATGAGTGAACTTCAGCTAAATAAGTAAGCAATATGAAAACCAAATAAATTCTTCTCTTGATACCGTATCAGAAAACAGCAGTGTTTCTAGTGTTTAACAAAACAGAATTTTTACATATGTAAATTCAAGCTGTGATAGAAAAGTAATAGAAAACTGTGAAAAAGACAAATTCAGAATTCAAAGGTCATTTAATTCATCCTTTTATTGGAGCAGATCAAAGTATTAAGCTTAAGTGATAAACATCTCAACTCAAAACTCGTCAGTCTGTTTTGTTTCAAAGGGGCATTGATTTCTCACACAGACCCAACACATTCTTTGCTATGAGTATATAAAAAAAATCTATTATACAGTAATATATTTAGAAAAAAAAAAAATAACCTCATGAAATAAGACATGTACAATGTGGATGCCTGTATCTAATCTAGTCACCCTAGACCTCCCTTCTGTGCATTTCTAGAGCAGCATCAATCTCGATGATTGAAATTCAATCTCAATATTGAAACTGCAGTGATTTAGTTGGGTCCTAAAAGTGACTTTTTTTTCTGTTCTCTATAAAGGGAGCCTAGGGTGACGTGCATAGATAAAGATTAATGTTAGATATATGCCTTTATGTTAGATGACTATCCCTATTATTTGTGTGAAGTGCTTGTTAAAAGATTTTTAGATATAAGTACTGTAAATTAGAAAAATTATTGACCAGAATGAAGCAAAGCTGTTGGTTTTACATATTAAGAAGGAAGGGAAGCTATGACCATAGACACATAAACTCAAAGAAATGGATACTATGACACAGGAGGAAGTGCAAGCATGGATATTAACACTGAGCTAAACTCGTGACTGTACCATTCCCATTTAAAATTTACCAGGAGACTTTGGTAGTGGGGGAAAGCATTTCCATTCTGTCTTTCCTAATCCACCACTACCTTGAGCTGATTCTCTTATTTCTGTGCTGAATATAAATTGCCATCCTCAGAGAGCAGACTTGCAACACTCTGCATATTAAGTATCCCAGGCATTCTTTTCTCCTTCTAAGGGGTCTAAAATTTCCTTTTAATTTCCAGTCCCTGCCATAGCTTTATCTGCAAAACAGACCATTCTTTTTGTCATTTACCTTCTTCTACAATAGTAGTTTACATTGCAATGCCTCTTGGAGAAGGGCTTTGCTGTATAATAATCTGACTATACTGTAATTTATGCCTTGAGGTGGCGGTCCCTATAAAATTACAGTCTATTTTGGACTATATTATAGTTCTATTTATATATCCTAGTATTATATATACTGTAACTATATTATATTTCTATTATTATATATTGAACTATACTATAACTATCTTATCTATATTATGCTCTAAAGAACTGAAGAAACCTTGAGTACCAACCTGAAATGATTAGTCATAACAAAAGATATGAAGAAAAATAACAGTTAAATTATCAGAATTGCTGTATGGTTTATTTTTATTTAAATTTAATAGAGCACATTAGAGCTCAGTCTTTTTGAATGTGCTTTACTAAACTAGAGTTTTCAAACAAAATCCCATTCTGAAAAAAGAAAACACAATACTATCCAGAAAATTATTAAATTCTTTTTCTTGAATAGTTAGGTTATTAAAAGTTAAGTTTTCAAGTCAATTTATTAATGCGTCATCACATTTTTATACTTGTTTTTCACAAGTAGAAGTATTTTTCAAGAAACAATAAAATGTAATTTTCATTTTGAAGAGTAATAATTTACTATAGTAAGATTATCTTGGATTTGTATATCACTGCATCTAGATATAAAATTTAGAATGGCATAATGATATTTTTGTATATCAGCCTGCCTATCTATGAAGTCTTACCCCAAACTTATCTTTCTATATGTGTCTTCATGATCTTTTATATATGGAAATGACAGAAGCACTATTTTTTTCCTCTTCTTCAAGTCAAACTTTTTCTTTAAGAAAAGCACTTCCATATTCTTCTACACCACATTTAGCATCATAGGCAACTCATGATTCAAAAATATGATTCCTGGTAATATCATGCTGAAATGCAAATGCCCCAAACCTATCTGCTTTAAGTACATATCCCTTCAAGTATTTAAAGTTGACTCCTGACAGTTCTGGGTTTTAAATTCTCATTCTGAACAGTATCTCCAGTAACACACCAATAAACTGAAGGGTTTGTTTGGTTCTTTTTAAGTTTCCCCTAAACTTTCTTGGAAATCTTTCTTTATGGCAATTGAGCAATCTCTGAAATATATATAGTATATTGTTACATATATTGCTACTTATACATATGCATATCTACAAGTAAATATATAGGTACATAATAAATTTTAAAATTGTGCATGTTTAAATGCTAATATGCATTCTTTTCATGTTAGAAAAGGATAACGATTTAGCTACTCATCTCCTATGCAACAAATTTTCAGTGAATGATCAGTAAATTTTCAGTATCTGTGAGTACAACTGGAAGGAAAACATACTAAATTATAATCTGGACTACTGAAGCCTTAAGAACTCAGGCAGCATAACAACAACAAAAAAGATTAAGATCTGCCATTAAGGAAAAGAATATTGCTAATTATTTTTCATTTAGCACATCTAATCTTGTTAATATTTTATAAACTCGCTGCATACAGACCTAAAACTTTTTCTTATGGATAATCTGTCTGTCTTAGATACCACAAGAAATTGAGGAAATTCTCCCATATGAACACAGATGCACCTCATGGATATTCTTAAAATCACAGAATAGTGAGACTTTAGACAGTTCAGTGTTCTGTCAGTTGCTGGTGCCTTATCTCACCATGCTCAATTCTGTTATTTTACTATGAAAACAGATATTTCAACAGTAATTGATTAGTCAAGCAGAGAGAAGGATAGACAGATTTTTTACAAGTATTTTATATTCTCAGTATGCAGAAAAGCTGATGTTTTTTCGTCTAGTAGTATCTAAATCTAACACCTTTTCTAGAATATATGCATCCCTGTCACCCTTTCTGTGTACAGGCTGAGAGACATGAAACATGGCCATAGCTTTAATGTCTTTCAAATAAATGCTGAGCTTTCTCTGTGTGGATTTTATCTGTCCCAGAACTGGAGGATGTGTCCACATCAACATTTTCATGCAAGTCAAGAGTGCAGTTTTGAGCTGAATGTCCTTATCACACCACAGCCCCTCCCTGAATCTGCTTTGGTTCACACTCCAGAACAAGCTTGGAGACCATGAACTATATTCCTCTTGGATGAACTAAACTTGTGCTCTTGCAGCACATCTAATGTAGTGTAACAGCTGTTAGGTATTCATGAATATGTATTTTCTCCTGTATGCAACCTAATTTGTATAAGACTTTAAAATTTCTCTCAAAGAGTGGCTGGGGAGCTGTGATTTGTAATGCAGAGGGCAATGCAAAAGAGGTACCATGACTAGTCAGTGATGCTGCTGCTACCTGCTGGTTCACCTGCATTTTTTTAACCAATGTATTTGTCTTCACTAAGAGGACAAAAAGCTCCAAGAACATCCTGAAATAAACATCCTCTTGGCCAGTAATTTTAAGCCACTGATGATGGCATTTTTCCTGGTTTCTTTTCCTTCATCATATGCTTATATCTTTTTTTTCCAGTGTGCATGTTATCTCACTTAATAATACCTTAAGAGCATGTCACTTTGTTCAAGAGCAACACAGTGTGTCACTTTGTCAAATCCTTTACATTTTTTCATATTTAAAAGAATCACAGAAGTCATGCTATGAATTCAGTCATACAATGAGTTTTCTGGAAGCTCCTTCAAGATTAGTGGTGTCTGGAATTTTAATTTAATGGGAGCATGTGACATTTCGAGATGAGATAAGTTTCTTCAACAAAATAGAAGTCACATTTTTCCACAATGGCTTTAAAATATGGTACTTCTGATTTTTTTTTTCTTTGTGTTTGAATGAAGTCCAGTGTTCTGGTTTAATATCAGAGCATAAAAAAAAAAAAAAAAAAGTAATACCTTACTGTAAAAGTCAAAATGCAACAAAAATCCCCCAAAATCCTAAATGTAAACTGACATACCAAAGCTTTTCTGTATTTAAAAATTAACAGATCAGTAAAGCTTTCATTTCTTTATATTTTCCCAGATCAAAATTTTATTTAAATCAATTGTACTCAATTACATTTTTAACAAAATTACATTTTGAGACAAAGCTGTTCTACCAAGAATTTAAAACATCTGTATTTAAGAGCAAAACTAACAACAGTGAGAAAATTTTCCTCTGATTTATGATGTAGATTTGAATTAATTCCTAATTCAACAATACTTACATTTATACCACAACTGTGGAAATCCTATAGGATCTGTTACCTTAAGTATTCTTGCTGCTATAGAATGAAGCACTAATAACTTAATACATTATTATGAAATTGCAAGGTATATCCACTGAGTAGGTGAGCACATTGATGACACAGAAGAGCAGTTTCCTCATCTCTGATAGCATTTTTCAGGACAAATTTAGCTCTAATATTGCATACAGCTACTTGATAGTAACACAAGTAGCTTATAAATGGAAATAAAAATCTGTTCCATATGTACAGATGCAGTGCAACCAGCTGTGCATTCCAGAAGCTCAGGGAGTCTTTTCTCCTCTAATACAGTTCTCTGCACTTATTGACGTTTGTCTTTTGTGTATTTTGTAGTAGTCTTTTCTGTGTATTCTCAGGAGAAAGTTCTTTTATTTATTTACCTCTATTCCACAGATCCAGTAATTTACTTTTTTTTTCCACACGCTGTAAGAATTGAGAGCTGTCTAGGCAATTACTTCTGTTTCACACTCAGGAGACCTGAGCACAACTTAGTTTTTATCATATGAAACCAAACAATTTTACTTAGCTTAGGGTATCTGTGGTATGCCTAAAGGTATATGTTAATACATTTTTAGAAAGACTGAGATGGAAACTGCTGCAGCTTACATATTTTAACTTTAAAAAGGGTATGGAATTATAGTAGAAAGTTGCATGACGTGATGTACCGTGAACATTATCGTATCCCCCTGAATCTAACCTGGATCTTTTAATTTATTTCACTGGAAACTGGAATTGGTCTTATCAGTCATCTGCAAGTAGGAGAATTGTACGAATGTTTTTCTTTTTAAGAAAATACTCTGTTGTGCCATGCCTGCAAATACTTTGTTAGTCTCTATTAATTTATAGGAAAGACTATTAGTCTAAAACCTTTTTTTTCTTTTTTTTCTTTTTTTTCTTTTTTTTTCTTTTCTTTTTTTTTTTTTTTGTTTAAAGGAAGGAAATAATTTCTGATAAATTTTAGTTCTAGAATCACACAGAAATAGTGTCAGTAGTAGATTCAGTAATAGTTTATCAGAAATTAATAGATCAAATGTGTGTAGATCCAATATGCCTTCTGTTAGACTAATAATTAGACTAGTAGTATGTGCCCACGTAAAATAACACAGCAGATTTTCCAGGCTGCTGGAAATTCAGAAGTAGTAGATTACTGTTAAACAGAGTTGTTTGCCACACAAAGAAGTAAAAATGTTGTAATGCCTACATTCAGAACTGTGTGGAGTCCTGTCCTTCCACTGAAGGACAAGACAGTGAACTTCTACTGGAGCTGGAGCTAAGGTGAGCAGTCTTTGACTGTGATGGACAGGAGGAGGTAGAACTAACTTCACCTCACCTTTATTTCTTGGTATTTATCACCCGCATTAAGAACATTTTAAAAGTTCACAAAGAGAAGATGATTTCGCTGTAATTCCTTTTTCCACAAATGTGGGCATACTTAATATCACACAATGGTGCTAGAAGAGAATGACTTTCAAGATAAATGAACAAAGAAAAAAAAAAAAAAACAACCAAAAACCAACAAAAAAAAAACCCCCAAACCCAAACAAAAAATCCGTAATATAACTTAATAGCTGAAAAATGAAACTCAACTGAAATAAATAATAAATAAAGCACACAATTTTATGTACTGTTTGTGGGGTTTTTTTTTCAAGTCTGCCTCATATTAGCTCATGACTGTCTTCAGTAGCAAGCAGCATACTTCAATAGTAGCATCTGTTGTTGCTACTAGAAAACTAATGGTGCTGATGATTTCGTATCTACACTTAATGACATTCTGGGAAGTTTCACTTTGGACTAGATGTAGTGCAGTCCTCTGAACTGAGTACCAGCTAATGGCTGCAGTGCCTCAGGTACCCTTTTGGAGTTTAGCTTCCTTTAAAAATCTAGTTTTCACACTGTAAGGCCAGTATGTAATGCAAAACGAATTCAGAGAAACTGGAAAAATCAAGAGACCTGCTTCAAAATTGCATTGTGATCCAAACTAGGATGCTAAGGTAGGTGCAATCCAAGTTTCACATAATCTCCATGTTACCTTTCTGGTCTTCATCTAAGTGCAGTAGAAAAAAGTAAATGAAGTTTAAAAATTTCACTGGCAAAAATAATAGTAAGGGTTTAGTGGGAAAAAATCCGCGGAGGCTTAAAGGACAACACGCAGTCACCAATATGGTTAAAGTGAAGTCGTTTATTAACAGTGGACACTCGCTTTATATAGAGCCTTTGTTTATATAACGATATCTTGCAGGTGGCTATATCTTGGCCACAAATTCTGTTCTCACAGATCTTCTGCTGGCTTCCTCATTATCCTGTTATTTCTTCTTTTCTACTGCCAGCTCCCTTATCTTTTTCCCATATCTCATCTTTCAGTAACCTTGCAACTGGGTCTCAAGGCCCTTAGTTTACTCTAGCTAAAGCTAAATAGTCAGGATTGTTCACGTCTGTTTTCTTCCAGACAGTTTCCCAACAGGTTTGGACCAGTTGTGACAAATATAACTACAAAGGAAGTGTTGCAAAGTACATAATGTGAGACTGGCTGGAGCACAGATGTCAAAAAAAATCTGAATATTAGAAGATATCACAGCAGATATGGAACTTGCAGATAGTGAGGATGTGAGGTTGGTGGGCAGGGAGAGAAGACAGGAGCAGGATCCTACTGTGCTGTAGTGCAAAGAGAAATGGTCAGGGGAAAACATCAATCAGGATCAAGGAGGAAGGATTCAGGAAGAGCAGATGATAATATTAAAGCTGAGGAAAAACAAGTATATACTCAGCAATGTCAAAAGAAGCACAGGGAGAAAAATTAATGGTGTTGAGCAGTACATTATCCATGTGTGGCCAAATTTTAGTCTGTATGTCGCTCAGAGAATCTGAGTAAATGAGTTGAAGAGATGTGTAGAAGCATTACTTTTATTTATCTAAAGCCTCCTGGCACTATAGACAGGCTTTTTTTCTAGATCTTTCTTACCTCTTGCCCAGAAAGCTCTTTATATAATTTTGGCTTGTTTAAAACTGTTGCATGTAGAAGCCACAATCGGTTAAATGTTCCAGCTTTGCATCTGGAGCTGAGCAACATAGAAAGTGGGTGAGTTCAGTTCTTTGGAGATATCTCATGTCTGATACAAGAATGGAAAAGGCCATTAAGATGCTGTATCATCTGGGTGGAAATTCTCAGGAAATCTGGAGTATGGGAATAAACAAAAACCTGTTTAGGATTGTGTGAACATCGTTACTGTTTAATAATCTTAAGATTGCTTAAAAATACTCTAAAATACTCTTTTACATATTCTAAAAATAGTCCCATTCCACAGGCAGCTGTGAAATGAAAGGTATAAATATTTCCTCTTTATTAGGTGTTCTTCATGGGTCATGAATGAACATCAGGGATGGAGGTTATGATATTTAAGATATATAGATCATCTTATTAAGTTCACTACTTCTATGGCAAAGAATGAAAAGAGATTCAGGGTAATGTTTGCAAAGTGTTACTGGTGCTATACAAAACGTGGAAATTAGAAGCAGCATTGTGAATGGAGTACAATCATTGGAGCTGTGAGATGTACCCTGCAATATAAGAAAATGGGATTTGCTCCAGGTTATGGGGCAAATGGGCAAAAGTGAAAGTATTTAAATGCATTTTAGAAAATATTGTTGGTCAGGAGAATAGGGTGTGTCCAAGGAACCATAGAGGTGCAGTACATCAGTCCTACAAATGAAGGAGCTATTGCTGTTGCCAGTCAAGTCAGTGACAGAACTACTTCAGCCACTAAGGACACTGGCACTTAAAAAGCTTTAAATTTAAAAGGTTTGACAAGCTGAAAAATTACTAGAGATTACAATTAAGTCTGTAAGGAAATCTAAATAAACCCAAGCTAGTGCCAGAAATTCCAAATTCCACTTTCATTCATGTATAACAGAATCACAGAATTATTGAGTCTGGAGAAGACCTCTGAGATCATCAAGTCCAGCCTATGACCTAACACTACCACATAAGCTAGACCATGGCACTAAGTGCCACATTCAGCCTTTCCTTATCCACCTTCAGGGATGGTGACTCCACCACTTCCCTGGGCAGTCCATTCCAATGCCTGATCACCCTCTCCATGAGGAAGTGCTTTCTGATATCCAACCTAAACCTCCCCTGGCATGGCTTCAGACCATGCCCTCTTATTCTGTCATGTTACCTGGGAGAAGAACCATATGTCTATGGCTACAGAGATATGGTCTGTATTTTTAAGTGTGGATTGCCTCAAAGATCAAATTATTTGACTAACACACACTTTCTAGAAACTGACTACTTAAATTTCATACTGGGCATCTTTTCTTGAAAGTCTTTTGTAAAATCTGAGCATAGCTCCAAACCCATAAGCATTTACAAAGATGGAAATATACATTAGATCCAAAACTATTATAGAAAATAAATTAATTCCATGTAAACCTTGTAAACCTCTTGCAAAGCAAACAAACATAAAACAAATAAAATAAAACAAAACAAAACCCTAAAAAACACAAAACAAAAGAGAGAGGGGTGATTTTCCTGTTTTGATGGCTCTTGTATGTTGTGGATGTGAGTATTCAAAATACCTAAATGTGTGTTAAAGTCAGTATTTTTCTCCTTTCTCTGATCCTAGAGTGATTTTTTTTCAGCTTCTGCTTAAAAAAATAAACAAACAATAAAGAAATAAAGTAACATAAGGTATTGGTTTTTGTTTGATTTATAACTCTTTTAGAAGTTTTAAGTCTCTCTCCTCAGAGTAATGTTTCTGCTTACAAACTTTAATGCTGTTCTTCTCAAGAGAAACTGAACTTTTTTTAGTTCTCTTCAACATTGAACTCTACCATGCAGACACTGAATTTTTTTATCTGTATGTTTTTTTCAGGATTTGTACCATGTTTTGCAAACAAACCAAATAATTTGTAACTAGATCCTCAGCAGTAACAAGACTACATTCACTACACCTTTCTTTTCTTATATCTTACGGGTGCATGTTTTTCTTTTGGACTTTTCCAGAGAGTAGCTGCAATGCTATACCCACTGGTGCTACCTGCTGATGTTGGTGTCCCATTTTTTCTAGATCTAAGTGAGGGGTTTTAGCTAATTTGCTAATTTCCATAAAGAAGGTTATCCACTAACCTCAAAGGTAAATATTATCTTACTAATGACATGCTAACAGCATTGTTAAGTGAAGCATATAATAATCTTTAGGAAATTTTCTGTGAATTTGACAGTTGATTTTATTATCTGTCCCTCAAAGGAGATTCTTGCTGTTGCTTCTCATACTGTCGTTTTAAGGAAGACCCAACAATTTGACTAAAGGAATAGAAAAGTTCTGGGAGTGGTATCCTCAAACACAAAGCTATGACCTCAATGAGTAGGCCTGAAGAAATGGCAAGCCGTATAGGACAGGAGTAGAAACCCTACGAGGAAGGCTCTGCTCTTAAAATGAAAGGCAGAAGATGTGCATTTTTTGAAAAGAGCTCTGGAACACCTGCAGTAATCAGAAAAAAAGTGTAAAAGAAGAGAAACCAGCTTTGATTAAATTAAAAGAAAGCCATAGATCAATTCAAATGCTTTTGGAAACACATTTAAAACAGAGTATTAACTGCAAATATCTGAACAGAATTTTCGGTAAAATGGTGCAATGAGGGACTGAACTGCCTTGTTCTACGTCTAGGTATATTTTGATTTCAAAACTTTGATTTTTTCATCATGATATTGTCCAGATGAGAGAGAACTCACATTCATTCAAACTTCAAGTTTCTGAGGCAGATTCCTTTGTTTAGCTAATCTCTCCTGCCCACTCAGCTACTGTTGTGTAACTACTGTTATGTGATTTTATTCACTCCCATTAAACAAATGGTTGGATAGCAAAAAACACTGCCAGATACAAAGGGCTTTTTTTAACTTCACTACATCAACTGTTTTTCTTTCTGCTCTTCCTTATTTCTCTTCTTTCCTTTTTTTTTTTTTTTTTAATTTTTTTTTTTTTCTTTTATTTTCTTTGCTGCTTCTGCTTCCCAAGTTGAGAATTAAAAATACATGTCTGAGAGTTCTTTATGAGGAGAGAATTTTTCTTTTGTTTTCATAAGGCCAGACATGGTCAGCAACAATGCATAAGCCCCAGAAGAAGCTGAAATTCATGGTTGCTGTCCTGGATTCCATTATTTTAGCTCTTCTCTGATTTGCCTCTATCACAAATTCTTGTCAGAGAAAGGCAAGCTGCTTCTCTTTTACTGAGCTGAAGGTGAGCTGTTGGCTTTGCTTTTAGTCTTTTTGGAAGACCACAGAACAATGAACAACTCCTTTGAAACCCTGGGTTACAAACATGGAAACACAGCAATCTATTATATGGTCATTAGAAATGAAGCTTATTGAACTTTCAGCATGACCCAGTTCTTGGCAGAGAGCAAAAAGCATCACTTCAGTGAACTCAGTGGTGCTGTGGTGATACACCCCAGCTGAAGATGCTTACTGTGGTTTTCTCTGCTCATTACTCAGTGAGTGATCATTCTGAAGAGCCCAAACACTAAATCACTCATGTTTTAGTAGGTCAGCTCAAAAATTTTTTTCTCAAAAAGAAAAGTACCATGCTAATACATGTTTGGGTTTTTTTTTGTTGTTGTTGTTGTTTGTTTGAGGGGTTTTTTGTTTGTTTGTTTTTGTTTTGTTTTTTTGGTTTGGTTTGGTTTGGTTTTTTTGGGTTTTTTTGTTTTTTGTGAAGAGCCCTTCCCATAAATTTTACCTACAGTTAAGTAAAATCCAGAATAAACGTGGTGATCATTATTAAATTAGAACTTTACAATCTTGTAAATCCTGATGAACATAAAATTTTAGCAAAGATAATACAAACTCATGGAACCAGTCTTTTCCTGGACTTATATACAAGATCACAGAGTGTTAGGGGTTGGAAGGGACTTCCAGAGATCATCTAGTTAAACCCCCCCCTCCTGAAACAGGTTCTTCTAGGAAAGCAGGTTTCACAGGTTTGGATCCAAAAGGGATTTGAGTATCTCCAGAAAACAAGACTCTGCTGCTGATACATTGCGTCTCGTCCCCCAATACAACTGAGTAAATAATTTCAAATACCTGATAAAGTATAATTTGAACTGCTTCTCTGTTGTTAAAATGAAAAAAATAATCTTTTTGATTCAAAACTGTGAGTGCTGCAGGCACTTTTTAAAAGTCTAGTTTTGCTTTGGAAGTAATTCTGGTATTGTCTCATTACTGTCTAATCCGTTATCATAGAACTGAACACCCTTTCTAAGAGGTCATGAAGAGGGATGGAAAAGTTACTTCTGATTCAGTTTCTTTACACAGCTCTAATAGGGATCCAGTGTTGGCCAAGTTTGCCGTTTTTTACTTTCTCAGTAAAGTATTCCCACAGTGGACAGAAGCTGCCCATTTACTATTATATTGTAGGGGAAAAATAACCATATCTGTGCTGCTGCATATCAGTTGGTTCTCGTGGTCATCCTACATAAGGAAAATGTGATCTAATTCTCAAACTGTAGTATAATCATAATAACAGTCATATTTTTATGTTGAATTAAAAAACTTTAATGCACATTACTGCAATCAAGCTTCAGCTGAACCATATACTGGACATTATGCAGGTCCCCCCATCCCTTGTCTGTGCTTGACTGCTAATTTGAAATTTCTAATTGAAATCTTATGATCTTCCTTCCTGTCAGACTGACAGCTATATAACATTTAAGAGGAAGCTAAATGGGAAAGCTAATTATGAGCTAAGGAAGACAGGAGGGAGAGAAAGAGGAGGATTATTTTATTTTTTAATCAATAACATCTTCTCTTGCACCACCCCCAGTATATTTTGTCTTAATGAGAATCAGTCCTAATCAATGCACATCTAGATAAATTAAATATTAGATCCTGCCTGTCTGGTGCATGTAAATAATGAGAAAGACTTGGAGATACCTTCTTTTCCTTTCTTGCTTTTCACAGAACAGCAAAGGCCAGAAGGAACCTAAGTTCCTTCACTAGGAAAAGAGGGTTTGCTTTTTTCCTAATTTCCCGCAATGCACACCATTCAAAGGAGTAGAAAGAAGGCCAGCTGTGTTTCCTGTTCTAATTTTACTATGCATTCATTTTCCAACACAATTCAATATCACTCACAGTCCTCTCATATTTTTGTATACTTTTGCATATCCTCCACATATTTAGCATGATGCTATAGAAGCAGTGGTTTTGTGGAACAAAAGCTGCCTTTGCTGATTCTCAAGACACTTTGAAAATATATTCACATACAAAAACATAGTTACATCAACAGGCCCAGTAATACCATGTGTAGGAGCAGAGTTTATCCAAGTCAAGTTTTATGCTGTGTAAATAGACCATCTGTTTAGTGACACAGTTACTAAATAGTGAGAGAATAGTACACATATTTTCATGCAAACTGGATTAATTAAGACAGAATCTAATGTTACCTTACTTTAAGATCTATAGTAACCATGATATAGTAATATTTGATGAGATTTCTTTCCATTTTAAAGTTTCAGGAATTTTGAGTTTAAAAGCATTAAAAAATCAATTGCTAGCATATAATATATTTCTGGATTTCAAATCTCTTGCTTAGCCATGTTTTTTCTCCTGATTTATCATTGTGCCCATCAACTTATTTGTAACACAGTCATTGTACTAGATTCCTTCACACTGGTCTTCAAGAGTTCTCCCAGGCTAATAATATGTGTAAGGAATAGAACCAGAGGTTTACAGCAGCAAACAAATGATAACAGAAACAAGAAGGCAGACACAGGTGCCTGAAACCACAGCTAAGCAGGTAAGAGACATAAAACAGGAAAACCCCACAATTGTGCACAAACCAGCAAAGAATAATCCATGCAAGCGACTCATATGATAAGGGAAGAGCAACTGACATAATTAGTCTGGACCTGAGTAAAGCATTTGATACAGTACCGCGTAACATCCTGGTCTCCAAGCTGGTAAAATATGGGTTTGACAGATGGACCACTCAGTGGGTTAAGAACTGGCTTGATGGATGCACCCAAAGAGTGGCTGTCAATGGGTCCATGTCCAAGTGGAGGCCAGTGACAAGTGGAGTCCCAAAAGTATCAGTCTTGGGATTGGTCTCATTTAACATCTTTGTCAGCAATGTGGACAGTGGCAGGACAGTGGCATTGAGTGCACCCTCAGCAAATTTGCTGGTGACACCAAACTGTGTGGTGTGGCTGACACCACTTCAGGGACATGGACAAGTGTGTCCAGAGAAGGGCCACGAGGATGAACAGAGGGCTGGAGCACCTCTCCTATGGAGACAGACTGAGAGAGTTAGGGTTATTCAAACAATCTCAGGGGACCTTATTGTAGCCTTCCAGTAACTGAAGGGGTCCTCCAAGAAAGCTAGTGAAGGACTTTTTAGGATGTCCCTGCCCATGTCACCTGTGACTTTGCTAATTGTGGAATCAATCCCCTCATCTAAATAATCAATGAAGATATTAAACAGAACTGGGCCCAGCACTGATCCCTGGGGGACACCACTGGTCAGCGGCCACCAATTGGATCAGCACCGTTCAGCACCACTCTCTGGTCACCTCCAGCAGTTCCTAACTCGGCACAGAGTGCTCCTGTCTGAGCTGTGATCTCACAGCTTTTCCAGGAGAATGCTATGGGAGACAGTGTCAAAGGTTTTGCTGAAATCCAGGTAGACTCCATCCACAGCCTTCCCCTCATCCACCAGGAGCATAAAAGGAGATCAGGTTGGTCAGACAGGACCTGCCCTTCCCAGGACCTACTGGCTGGGTCTGATCCCCTGTCCTGTAGGTGCTGTGTGATTGCCCCAGGATGATCTGCTCTGTAACCTTGCCAGGCACTGATGTCAGGGTGACATGTCCTTGGTCCTCCTTTCATCCCTTTTTGTGGATTGGAGTGACATTCACCAACTCTCAATCATCTGGGACCTCCCCAGTGAGCCAGGACTGATGGAGAGCAGCTTGGAGAGTTCTTCCGCCAGATCTCTCATCACCCTGGGGTGGATCCCATCTGATCCCATAGAGTTGTGAGGATCCAAACGGCTCAGCAGGTTGCCAACTGTTCCCTCCTGGATTACAGGGGGGCTACTCAGCTTCTTATTTCTCTCTACAAGGCTCAGAAGCCAGCTGTCCTCAGGACAACCTGTCTTACTGTTGAAAACTGAGATAAAGAAGGTGTTAAATACCTCAGCCTTTCCCTCATCTTTGGTAACTATGTTTCCCCCCATGTCCCCAAAAAAATGGAGGTTTTCCCTGCCCCTCCTTTTGCTGCTGTACAAGGGCTTCTTGTTATCCTTAACAGAAGTGGCAAAGTTAAGATCAAATTGTGCCTTTGTCTCTCTCATTTTCTTTCTACATGACCTGACTGTATGCCTAAATTCTTCCTGAATAGCCAGCCCTTTTTTCCATAGCCTGTAAGCTCTTTTTAACCCTAATTTCCTTCAAAATTTCCCTGTTCAGACAGAGCAGCTGTCTTCCCCTCCAGTTTGCCTTTCAGCACACAGGGACAATCTGCTCCTCGGCATTTAAGGTTTGCTTCTTGAAGTACACCCTCCTTCCTGGACCCCTTTGTTTTCAAGGGCTGTTTCCCTGGGTACACTCTGAATCAGTCTTCTGAATGGGCCAAAATCTTCCCTCCAGAAGTCCAGCGTAGAGGTTTTACTGACAGCCCTCCTTGCATCCCCAAGTATTGAAAACTCTATTATTTCATTGTCACTGTGCCCCAGACGGCCTCCAACCTCTACATCTCCCATCAGTCCCTCTCTCTTTGTAAACAGAAGGTCTAGCAGGGACCCATCCCTGGTAGGCTCATTTACCAGCTGGAGTAGGAAATTATCTTCTATGCGCTCTAGGAATCTCCTAGTCTGCCTCTTCTCTGCTGTGTGGAGTTCCCAGTAGATAGCTTTCAGGTTAAAGTCACCCACAAGAACAAGGGCTGGCGATTTTGAGACATCTGCCAGCTGCTTGTAGAATAATTCACCATTCTCATCACCCTGGTTGGGTGATCTGTAACAAACTCCCACAAGGACGTCAGCCTTGTTGGCCATCTCAGGTCAGCAAGAGTTTGAATAAGAACAGGTAGACCACTTCAGACCCCATTTCTGAATCTTTTCATTAAAGACATCCATTATATAAATTCAGTAATATTTCCCTATTCCTTTTTTAAGTCAGTAGTAATTGAGATCAAATTGGAATCTCATGACAACAAGCTAAACATGAAAAAATATAAACCAGTTTGCTGATTTTGTTCATCCAGGAAATGGCTCTTTAACCATTTTACATCAGAAAACAATTAATCTAAATGATATGCAGTCAAATTTTTGCATTCAGAATATGAAATTATAAGTAGAAAATGGAAAATAATTCTGTTACTATCAGTTAAAAATAAGAACACTTTACTTTTACTGATGACAGAGCTATTGACTACTGCTAAAAAGTGTGTTGGACTTGTTTACTAAAATTTTGCCTAAAGTTAAGATCAAATTCAGATCTTGCTCCTAGCACATTAGCTCTATATAGTACATGTATTTCTAAGCATGGGTTTCTATTTCTGTCTCCTGCATTTAACACCTCCATTTGTTCACACTTTACTTAGCATCATTGCCACCTTCAAATCTCCTGAGAACTTTCAGCATCATAGTTTTGGTAGGACTACAGGGATCAAAGAAACCACAAATATGAAAGGATGCTACTCCCCAGCCTGGGTTACTTGATTCTCAGTTGTCTCTCATCTCACCAGTCAGATAGCCATCTGCCCAGACTGGAGTTAATTTACTGGGAGCTAAAAGTAGAAAGTAACTATCATTATTTCAGAGTTCTATTTACAAACTGCAACTACAACGATAAGGGAGTGTTAATCCAAACTGGGCAGTGTTACAGATCTCTTCTGAGCAGATGGGATGCAAAACAGCAAACTTTGCACGGACCAGCTGCAGGCTTTCATAACGAATACAAGCTGCTGATAGCAGTCTAGACAGGCACAAGAGCTAGAAAACACATTTCCATAATATAATAGCCTGTTGTAGAAACGAAGCTTGCTCCCTGGCATTTCAACTAAAATTTATGCTCTTATTAATAAAGCTACATTGTTATATGCTTACCTATGCACCTCTGCCAGCCTGTGCTAGTTAACATACAATAGATGTAAAATGCTACCAAGGAAACTACCATATTCTTTTTCTTTTCTTTTTTTTTTCTTTTTTTTTCTCTTGTTTGTTTACCCAAAGGAAGCTGCAGTAGTTTTCTCAAAACCAGATTGTTAATGAGGAAAAAACTCTGAGAAAAATCTAACTGTCATTTGCTGATCAGTTAAACACAAGAACATCTCACGTTTTTTAACTGCTGCAAAACATTTCGTTTTGGAACATAACAATGTGAAAACTGAATTTTCTTATCAGTGTTTTGCTGTATGAAAACCGTGAGTCACTTTTTTGTGAGTGTTTTCAGAATCTTTTCTCATGGTATTCTTTTATCCCATATGGTTAGTAGAAATTCTGTATGTCTCAACAGCTCACTGTAGATCTCCCTCTGATAGAAATATGACTTCGATAACATTTAATAAGAAATGAACTCTGGATGTTTTAGAGAAGATGAAAAGTAGGGATATCAGAAACATCAGTAAAGACATTTCTCTGACCAGTGTGATACTAAAAATGTAGCTGAATATTAGAGCTGATTTGAAATGAAACCTAGCAGGAGAGTTTATTTGTTTTGATTCACAGAGCTATAATATAAAATTATGAGAGATTCTTAATGAAATGGATTGCTTCATTTGAAGCAAATTTATTTAGAATTTTAAGACCTGGCAAAACTAATCACAATTTGAGAATTTTACTGAAAGCTGGGGTGAAAACTAAGCTTGATATTTTGTAGTCTATGGATTTCACTGTATTCTTGATACATCAGTCTGATCTAGGAGATTCTTCTTATGGTCTGGAAATCTCTAATCATGTGTAACAATGATTAACAATTCTCACTATCAGTACAGTCTGGGGGATGAGATTTTTGAAAGCAGCCCTGCAGAAAAGGACCTGGAGATGATGGTGAACATAAGCCAGCAGTGCATGCTGGCAGCCCAGAAGGGTGATAGCATCCTGGGCTGCATCAAAAGAAGCATGGCCAGCAGATTGAGAGAGGTGATTCTGACACTTTACTCTGCCCTGGTAAGACCTCAGCTGGAGCACTGCATCCAGTTCTGGAGCCCTCAACACTGGAAAGACATGGATCTGATGGAGTAAGTCCGGAGGAAGACCACAAAAATGATCAGGGAGCTGAAACACCTCCTATGAAGACAGGCTGAGGGAGCTGGGGTTGTTCAGACAGCAGGAAAGCTCCACAGAGACCTTATAATGGCCTTTTAGTATCTGAAAGGGGCTGACAGGAAGGCTGCAGATGGACTGTTTGCAAGGGCCTGCAGCAATAGGACAAGGGCCAATGGTTTTAAATTAAAGAAGAGTAGTTTTAGACTGGGTGTTAGTAAAAAGTTCTCTACCATGAGGGTAGTAGAAATATGTTACAGTTTGCCTAGGGAGGTAGTTGAGGCCTCATCCCTGCAGATACTTAAGGTGAGGCTTGACAAGGCTATGTGCAACCTGATCTAGTAGAGGATGTTGATGCTTCCAGCACGGGGGTTGAACTAAATGAACATTAGAGGTTTCTTCCAACCCAAGTTATTCTATGATTCTATGATAATTTATAACTAAAAGAAGAACTTACAAGGTGTTAAAAACAGTGGTAGATAGATGGATAAATAAAATACATAGTAAATAAATAACATAGTATACATAAATAATAGAATTAATAAATAATAAAGGAATAAATAAATAATAAATAAGTAAAAATAAAATACAGCATGTGCCAAAAAAAGTGTGTCCAGATAGAGTAGGGAAGTGATTGTGCCCCTGTACTCAGCCCTGGTGAAGCCACCACTTGAATATTGTGTTCAGTTCTGGGTGCCACAGTATAAGGAAGATGCTGAGGTCCTGAAGCATGTCCAGAGAAAAGCTATGAGGAATTTGGAGGGCATGTCATACAAGGAGTGACTGAGGGAACTGGGGTTATTTAGTCTGAAGAAGAGGAGGTTCTGAGGATATCTTATTACTCTCTACAGCTACCTGAAGGGAGGTTGTAGAAAGGCTGGTGTTGGTCTCTTCTTCTAAGTAACTAGTGATAGGATGAGAGGAAATGAGTTTTTGTTGTGCCAGGAGAGGTTTAGGTTGGGTATTAGGAAAAATTTCTTTACTGAGAGTGGTGAGGCATTGATATGGGCTGCCAAAAAAGGTGGTGGAGTTGCCATCCCTGGAGGTGATGAAGAAGCATTTAGATGCAGTGCTTCAGGAAATGGTTTAGTGGTTGTGGCAGTTGAATTAGGGATAGTTCCTGAAGTACTAACACCAGTAGAGTCTACATTTCCTCCAGGCCCTATGATACTGACACCTAGGATGTTTACAAAGTGGATTATACAAAAATATTCAAAGTTTCTCTCCATAGGGCTTTTGAAACTAGAGGAGAGAAAAGACTGCTGAGAAAAATATAGTGTGAAACACTATTTTCATAATTCCATATGAGAAGATTATTTTTGGGCAATCAAAAAGACTTTGCAATTTTATAAAGAAATGTCACGGAAACATTTTGCAACTGCATTAAAAACAAACAAACAGGAAACCTCTATCATAAAGCAAAACCTCATAAATAATTCAGTCATTTGTTCTCTTTTGTTCAATAAGAGAGAGCTTAAAAAAAAAGTTAATTTTTACGGTTTTATTCTTGAGTGTTTCCATTTTATTTTCCTGCATATAACATTCAACAGATATGTGAATAACTCCATGGTCAACATAGGGGAAAAAAAACCGAAAGAATGTATGCTCATTAATAGAAATAAGAAGAAAAATGTTCCAGTCTCTTTGGAAGGAAATAACTGCCATGAAGATCACACAGAGAGCTTTACATGCATATAACATGCTCAAGTCCTGTTAACATAAATAAATATTATACAAGCTGCTTCACAATTTTTTTTTTTTTTTTTTTTTTTTTTTTTTTTTTTGGTTTCAGATGCTAATCTAAAAATTATTCTTTGGATGAATTCCACATTATTATTGTTGAGCTTCCCTGCAACAAAGCAACCGTAATCATCTGGTACTTCCTACTTACATAACCAGGGATGAAGAGTTAATTAAGATGCAAGCACTTCTTCACCCTTTTATAATCAAATCTAATAACTCAGTGTTGTTAAATATGTTTCTGCAATGGTCTTGAGCATCACTGACAGAGAAAGAAAAAAGGGAAACATTTCTCATTTTAGTTTTTAAAAATTAATAGAAGTAATGTAATGAGAAGTTTCTAGATGAAACCTATCACCCATTCCCTGCCTCATTCCTTTCCTATGTTGTTTTTTGCACTCAGAAAAGAAGGAATTTGTCACAAAGAGGAAGTGTCTTACTTGTTTGGAATCTTAGTGATGTCAATGGAGAAACTCCAATGTGCTAATCAGCTAATTACTGCTATGAGACATGTGTGACTTCCAGGAGTTTGCATCAATGTACCTGAGAGGAAGAAAAACAAGACTGTAAAACAGAGAATGAAAAGCTGAACAGTGAATTTCCTACCCTCAGTGTGGGACTTTCAAAGCACGACTTGAGCTTTATCATTCTCTCAGTTGGCTATACTAGGATGCTGTAGTCCTTTTCCTACTATAGATGAAACAACCTTCAGTGAAATAAGAGAAGCAGCAGGATTCAGGGGAAATAAGACTTTTTCCTATTCTGGTTGACCTTTGCTAAAAGTGCAGTAATAATCATAGCTAATTCTTCAGGGAGGGTTTAAATGCCTTTGTTTCAAGGCATTCTGTATTTAAGTATCCCATAGATGACTTGCTATTATCAAAGCATGGTAAAATGCCTTGGAGTTATGTGACAAACAAAGTTAACCTGCCTGGAGTGAATTATTCCTAAAATTCAGTGTAGTAATAAATGCTATTTGAGTTGCTTTGTTTCCTAACAGATGTCGTTGTTTGAATTGTGTGTTTACTCTACTTACTTTAATTAGGCGTAACTCTCCATCTGAGTCCCTCAGGTCAGTTTTTTATATCTCACATTTTTCCTGCCATACTGCTGTTTTTCAGCCACTGTTGTACCACAGTCAGTTTATTCACATACAATGCTCATTTGCCATAAGCCAGCAATTCAGTTTCATTAGCAGACCTTACCTCTGACAATCTAACAGCTGGGCACTCCTCATTCTCAAAGCACCTGTGACTGGCTTTCTACATTTCTGCAAATGACTGAACATGTTTTTTTCCCTTTTAGCACTATAAATATGGAATTGGCTGCCTGTGAAAGTAGTAGCACAAGACATGCATGAATTCACTAGTTTGTAGGACAAGTGCACTCTTCCAGGAATGTTTTTCTTGTAACTATGATTAAACTACTGAATGTAACTTTATCTTCCCACTCTATAAGATTTTCTGAAAAGTTACAACTGAATATTTACTCATCAGTTTTGATACTTTACAAATAAAGAAAAAAAATAAACTTGGATACATGCTGTTTCCTGATAAATTGCATGTGAGATCATTACAGAATGTGTGACAGAGTTTGTGACAGAGTGTTAGTAAAGTAAATCTGAGGATATAAGTGAAGCTGTTATGGGAATTAAAAGCTATGTATCAGCATCCTGGTCCTTCAGGGGTAGGCTAAAGACCGGATATCTATTTGAAAAAACAGTAAGCATAACAGTATGGAAAAGAGAGTCATATCTGTGACTCAAAGAGTGAAGGGTATTGGCATTAGCACTAGAAAGGAAATATTGAAGGGAAAAGAATTAGAGAAGTTTCTGGAAATTACCTAAGAAAGAAGAGCTTTGGTATTTTTTGACTAATTTGCATCTAACTGGTAAATAGGTTTAGATGAGACAATATAGTTGATTTAAAATATGTCTTTTGAGGTGGCAAATTATATTAGTGACTTTATTATAATGATAAAAACAGAAAGAAATGCAGCCAGAAAAATACGTGGAGAGCTCAGTATTTTCTGAACTGCAGCTATTCTAGGTTAGTGGACACTAGTTTGTGATATATCTTAGTAAATAACTTTGTAGGTCTAACGTTTAGTAAAGGAAAGAAAAGTCAATATCCTTCACCAGCAATGATATGAGTCATCCTCTTTATTGGAGGAGTCAGCGCTGTGTGGGAGTGGGACCTAAATGAATGTTTATATGCGAAAAAACAACTTTGGTCTTTCAGAAGACAGTTAGAGGTGGCATTTTAAAGTATTTTTGTTTTCTATAGAAAGTCTCTATGAGAGACAACAGCATTTATTTGTCAGAGATTATCAAATGGTACCATTTCATTGCACACTCTTTTTTTTCTTCTCAGCCATAAAAGCAAAGGCTTTTAGATCAAAGCTTTTAAGAGACACTGTGACAGATAACAGCAAATAATCTTTCTCCCTAGTGTTTTGTGTTTAAAGACATTCACTGTACAACTTCCTAGGAAACTGAGATTTTTGGAGAAAACCGATTAACTTTATCTTGACTAGATCACCTTCCAAAGTTATAAAGTTGATGTTATAAATTTGATGCAAAATATGTAAACAAAATGAAGTATGCAAAAAAAAAAATGGTCAACCTCCTCACTAATTATTTGTCCTCTACAAATATCCAAATCCTATATACCAAGCTGTCTGCTGCTCCTGTGTGCAGCTAGAATAACTACTTTTGGAAGCAATAAATGAAGGGTAGTGTTACATGAAACCTTGGTAATTTTACCTTTGTTCTAGAATGCACTGATAAGGCCAATGGAGGACAGGCAGTGTGGTTGCAAAAGGCACAGCAGAAATTCTGTGAGGGGACAGCCAAGGCATGGTGCTTTCTGTGCTGTCTCCTCGAGACTGATTCTCCGTGATTCTCCGTGTGCTCTCAAAGGAGGCAGCAGAGTAATGGATTCTGCGTCTCCATGTCTCCCAACTGGAGGCCAGGGTGGAGCACTGATGGCAGTCAATATGGCCAAAGCTGAGGGATTGTTTCAGGGAGTCCTTGTATGTCCTCTTTGAGGCTCTTCTGTTGCAGCAGCCGGTGGCAAGTTCACCATAGAGCACAATCTTAGGGAGGTGGTGATCCTCCATCCTAGAGATGTGCCCTGCCCAGCACAGCTGTGCCCTCAGTAGCATGGCCTCAGTACTGGTGACCCCTGCCTGTTCAAGGACAGTAAATATTCTATATATAAACATACTATATAAAATATAAATATATTTCTACACACTTTTGTTTATATAAAGTCTTTATAATTTACTGTTATAATCTGATTCAGGCAACAAGCCATACCTGATTCCTCACTCTTGTAACCCAGCTTGCAGGACTCCAGACTCTTAGGACCCTTGGGAAAACCTCTTAGTCCAGTTTTTTGCATCCAAGGAAAATGAATGTGAACCAGGATCGGATGAAACTGTAATTGGAGTCAAATCAACAGCCATTCTTGTGACACTTTTAGCCATGGCTTCTGACTTTGGCTCTGACAGTGTTCTGCTGGCTTTGTCTCATCTACTGGGGCCATGGGCTGGGGTGTTGGAGAAAAGATGTGTGGGCAGCAGTATGTGCCATTTTATTTGCTAGACTGATACCATGCTATGACTCCAACCTTGCTGGAGAGTACTGCCTATGTAAACAGAACATCCTGTTTCCAGAAGTCACAAGAAGATCAATTCTTCCTCTTTTTGCACAGAAAATATAATACCTGTCCCTTCTCCACTGAACCCATATTCATGCAGCCCCTCTTGTTCCCTGTGGTTTTTCTGGTTATTTTCTAAAAAATATGTTTTTCTATCTCAGTTATTAAACTGAAGCACACTAACAGCCTAAGTATAGTAAGTTTGACTTATGTATTGCAATTGCAATGAAGGATTCTTTATCTAGCAAGCACCAAAACAAAATCTTTTGTTTCTTTTTATTTCAGCATAGTTTTCTGTCAGGACTAGCAAGAGGTGGAAAACCCACATGGTGAAAATAGAAAATACCTGACATAACAATAATTTTTTGAGTGCTGAATCCTCCAAGGAAAAAGCCTCAATCTTTTTGAAACCAGAACACCATTACTTATAATATATATGATTTTTAGGTGGAAACTACTCTCTGACTTCCAAAGAAACTGCATCTAAAAATGTAAAGGCATCCTGTATCCTTGAAGGCTTCACATCAAGTTGAAATTTGGCCTCAGACACTGGAAATTTTTTTGTTGTATAGCTATAATTCTATGTATCCAGAACTGTTTGGCATTCTGCTTCTGAGCTAGTTAAGTAATAGACATGCACAAGAACTCTGTCTTGGCATTTTAGACTTCACCATAGAGTTAGTATTAATTGTTAATAAGATTTATTCTGCCTTTGCAAACCTCATTTTCCCTGGCACCTTCTAGATTCAGAACAGACAAAAGTGCCTATTCTAGCATCCTTTGAAGGAGCTTCCAGTATCAACTGATTACAGTAAGAGCTTGAGGAGATTATCCAGCCTTGGCTCTACTTAGCCTTTACAAACATTAGCTTCCATTTATATTAAAAAATGAAAATTATTCCAAAACATTCATTTAAAAAAATGTCAACAAATTTTATAACCTCTTTTGACACTGAATTACACAGACTCTGCAAACATAAGGAGTTTTCCCATTGATGGTTGGCACAGAATTTGCTTGTGTATGAACCTGAGGTTTTTTGCAAATTTTGACCATCGTCTGAACTGCATTAATGAAATGTTTAGTTAGAACATGTCCAACAACTACCATCAGGTCCTTGAATGGGACTGTGAAGATCAAGTTCAATTCTGTCCCAGGCTTCCAGTGAAACAGTGGTGAGATCCAGGATAAAAAGTTAGTTCTGTATCATTTGAGTCTTGTAGTACTGAAGTATGTAAGCTCCCAAGACTCGTTTTCTTTGATGACTTATACATTTAGAAGATTATATTTCATTAAATATTTTTTAATATACTTTAGAGTGCTCAATAAAATTTTGGGGCTAAAGATATCACTTCTTAAAAATCAAAACCGTAAAATTATCTGAAAAAAACCTGAGATTATGCTACCACTTAGTCATAGTATGAGGAATTTCCAGTTTCTGCTGATTGATGGTAACTTACACTTCTGAGTGTGACAGTCTGAATTAGAACAAACATGCTAAGATAAAGCAAAACACTCAGAGTTTATCAGCAAGAAATACTTGGCTGTTCACTTCTGTGCAGATTCACAGCCTTATGGTTCCTATGGTGAATGCTGTTTGCAGAGTTAGGGTTGTCTTTGGCCTATTGAGATGGAATTGACCTTAGTTATAAAGTTAATATAGTAAGATAAGAGATAAAACAAATAGGACGAAAGGTAAGGAGGATCAGAAGCAATAAACAAGAAAAGCAAGTGACAGAGTAAAAAGCCAGAGAAAAGCTGGGGAAGAAAAAATGCCCAGTTTTGGAAGTGGGGTATCACATTTCCCAATAAAAACATGCAATCAACAGCACACACCTAAATTTTTCATGAGTTTGTAACTGTTTCATGATCGGAGCATGCAGGGAGATATTCAAACATTGCTCAATGGCAAATCAGATAAAAGCAACCACCTTCCAGTGAGGTTTCTTCTTACTGTTGGAACTGTTGTATACATGTAGCTGCTGGCAATATAATATCATGAATGAGAGAAACTTGAAAGGTCCTTGGTTCAATGGGGGAAAAAGGTTTTCTTAAAAGACAATGTTATAGAACCTAATTATGAACAAACAAGATCTTAACTGAAAGCCAAGACTTTCATCTCTTTTCTTGCAGAAGGCGTAAGACTAGATTTGATTTGAGAGATAGTGAGTTTGACACAGAAAGCTCAGTCTGGCTACCCACGAGCATATTGTCTAAAACCCTACTAATGATGTAAAAGCTTGAGCCTCCCATTTTGTGACAGTCAATGTTCCACCCCTGAAAGAGCCTTGCTTACCCAGATATCCATTAATACCACTCAGTACTCTTGCATGTTTCATGTCATTAACAGTGGTAGAATAAGTAAATTGAATTTTGAATAAAAGACAGCTCATAGTTTATTGCCTGTGTAGCTAAGATGTAAGGATTCAATTATATATAGGAGGTTTTGCCGTACACATCACTCTTCATTTATCAGTCTTCCTCATATAGCAGTTTAAATATCCCTCCTTACATACCTACTTAAATATCAAAGATAAATATGATAATAACTGAAACAAGACATACAAAGCATAAGTTCTGAATCTTAATCATTCCAATAGATTAAGTACTGTTATACTTAATTATAAAGGCTGGGGTTATGAAATCAATTTTAAAAATATTTATTTTTAATTCTTATTTCAAGTTAGTACTATAACTATTTTTAACATTGCAACAGCACTTCATGAGGAAAGCCATGGACTTAGTCTATTCCATGGTTATGGTATTGAATAATTTTCTAGAGTAATACTACTGATTCAAATGGAAGCACACCAAAAAAAGAATTTGAAATTGGCATGGTTTATTCTATAGTCTCTTCCAGTCCTTTGGAGCCTGCACAGGGACTTTCTATGAGCTGTATTGTAATCTCCATGAGAGTCTCCTGGGTTTCGAACATATGGTAGCAATGTGACTCTGTCAAGTCAGTTTAGCCAAATAAAAAAATTTAAGATTGCCTCATTATCTAGCTAGAAAGGATTTAATAGTGATTGATTTCTGTCATAGTGGAGTAATTAACCTTACCACTTGCCATATGTAGTTATTCATTAAGAGTATCTCACACCAATTGCCAGAAATTATTGAGCTAAACCTCATGATACTTGTAAAGAAGGAATAATTATCCTCACTTTGCAGTTGGAGAAACTGAATACATACACAGATACCTACACAGTCACAAATATATTAAATACATGGTAGTATAGACACAGATATATGTAAAGAGAAAGGCCTTAATTTTCCTAATTGATTATCTAATATTTGGTATTAGACCCATATTAAGTGTATGGTTGAATTTCCTGAGTTGCTGAATATATTTTATGTTACAATGTAATGAATATGGAGATAAAGGTTAAATAAAAATCAGGAAAAAATTACTCCTAAGCAACTTCATAAATTCAAGTTTGCTTTAGAAAGCATGAGAAAATGGGGAAAAAAAGGCACATGAAAATTTAACAGAACTCTGAATCAAATATTAGACTTCTTCATTTGAGTATTGTAGTTGTATTAGTTTCTATATATTAGAGATGTAGATTAAGGGACATTCTGGTTGTACATAAATTGCAGGGAGAGTTTAACACTGCCTATCTTGATTTTTTATTTTATTTTATTAAAGCAAACTCTCTGTTAGCTAATTTATTATCAGTAGATTTACATACATGAGCAGCAGAAGGCAGAGAAGAGATGGAGATCACAGCTGTGCTGTGCACTAGCAGTCTATGTTCTCCAGGATTTTCTAGGGAGAGGAGGGAGAAAAACCACATACCAACTCAAAAATTACCCACAGCCAAGCTTAACAGGTGAGAGTTGCTACCCAGTGAGTGCCAGTCTTCCACTTTACATAGATATAACCCGGAGAAAGGCAATTAATTAAACGTAACCTGATCTTCATTGGCTGTACTTTTTAATTAGCTTTTAAAATTTAATTTATTTTTTTCTTGGTTCTCAGCATTTGGGCGGATACTTTAGTAATAGGAAGCATCAGGTAAACAAAGAATAACCAGGGAAATGTGGCTCAGAACAACCATGCAAATGAGACATTTTTCCAGCCATAAAAAGGAGTTTTCTATTATCTTTTAAATATTTTCTGAAAATTTTTTTCTATTAATATCTCTCAGTATTTTTCTTCTCCTATTGAATTTATTTATTGTCTCATCCAATTGTTTGGATTACACAGGTACAGTATAAAGAAATATGCCCTTTTCTGGTAGGGTACATTTTCATTGCTTTATTTACTTTAAAAATCCTTTAATAATAATGATGGCTCAAAAGCTGAAGAAAATACATCCCCTGAACTTGTGAAAATATATCTTGAAAATGTAGCCATTAGGGAATAGCCTACCTGACTTAATGATTTGATAATGTAGTGTATAAAATAGGATAGAGATCTTACTAAATCTCAAGGTTTAAGTGTTTGTCCAGGTTCCATTTGAAATAGTGAGGCATAATATGAAAGCAAAATTTTATGAAGGTTTTAGACCATAAAAGTGGTGATGTAAAGATACATAAATGGTTGTATCTGGTATGTCCTTGCTTTTGTTAAATAAGAGTTTACTTTTCCTGCTGGGTTTATTTGCAGAATGCACTTTCTCAGTATATAGAAGAATCATCTTAAATGAGAGTGAAAAAAATGTCCTGAATGAGTCTGTGGAAAACAAAATGTATTTGTGCTTTGTAATTATTTCTTATAGGATACAAAGTAGATGTAGAAAGAGACCTATATTATATTTGTGGGCATTTTTGTACAAGTCATTGTAATATCTGATGAATAGCATGTCTATTATAATAACTAATTTCCTTCTCCATAAGGTAATTAGAAATGCCATTAATACACAAGCTGTCTGCTGTGTCTTCAAGGTACTTAAAGTCAGAGCAATGGCACATTGCCCCCTCCTAGATAACTGATATCACAGTCCCTTGTAAGACCTTGCTTTTCAGAGAACTCCTACCTTAGCAAAAAGATGACTATGAGCAGGTGAAGATTTCTTCCACTGCCACAGCTGGGTCTGGGTCTGCAATGATGAACCAAGTGCTGCAGTCTGGGCTAAACTGTCTCAAGCCATGACCATCAGTGTTAGGTTCAGGAGCAGGACTTCAGCTTACCTGAAACTGGAAAGCAGACTGAGTTCACATTTGGATTCAGGCTCGATTCATTACTTATTTTATCAATACCTGTTTGTTTCCATCCTAAAACATTAGCTTTTTCTCTGTGCTTGCAATAAAGTTGGTGTAACCCTGGTTATTTCAGAGAGAAAGAGAAAAGCCATCAGAAGAGAGAAATGGTTTTGTTAATTGACTCTGCTACCTCCTAGTCCTTGTGTCAATACGAATTCAGTTTTTTGCCAAGACTTTCTAAGGAGAGTAATGATTTTGGCTGCCTAATTTAACAAACCTTTACAGCCTCTTGAACTTTAGGAAGTTTGAGTTATATTCCACTAAAGTGGAATGGCTATGTAAAAAGCCAAAGCTCTAAGCACATCCGCTGAGATATACATATATGTACTTATCCATGCTCTTTTCTTTGCGATAGCTGTGAATTTGACAGGGTATCAGTTTGCTTATTCCCTTCTTGTATTTGTTAAAAGTGACATTCACAATTGCTAGAAAAATCAAAGAACAGCTTGGCCTGGAAAGAACCTTAAAGATCATCTAGTTCCAAGCTTCTCCCGTGGGCAGTGATACCTCCCACTACAGCAGGTTGCTCAAAGCCCAGTCCAGCCTGGTCTTGAACACTTACAGGGATGAGGCATCCACAACTACCCGGGGCAACCTGTGCCAGTTTCTCACCACCCTCACAGGAAAGAATTTCTTCCTAATAGGTAATGTCAATCTACCCTCTTTCAGCTTCAAACTGTTACCTACTTGCCCCTGCAAAAGCCCCTCTTAAGATTTCCTGTAGGCCACCTCCAGGTACTAAAAACTCTTCCGGGAACCTCCTCTTCTCCAGGCTGAACAACCCCAACTCTTTCAGCATGTCTTCAAAGGAGAGGTTCTCCAGCCCTCTGATCATTTTTACAGCCTTCCTCCGGACTTACTGCAACGTCTCCATGTCCTTCTTATATTGAGGGATACAGAGGTGGACACAGTAATCCAGGTGGGGTCTTACAACCCTGCTGTCCATGTTTCTTTTGATGAAGTGCAGAATATGGTTGTGTACATTCCTGGCTCATGTGCAGATTTTCATCATCCAGCATCCTCAAGTCCTTTTCCTCAGGGCTTTTTTTGATCCATTTCCTCCCAACCTCTAATTGTGCTTGGGATCACCCCAGCCTGTGTGTATCTGCTCACAGCTGCAGCCATCTTGATTGAAATTAATCTTCACTATTATTCAGTAATAGAAAGGTTCAAGAACCACTGCACATGGTAAAACTAATGAACCAGTAATTCACTTGCAGGATTAAATTTGGGAAATAAAAAAATTCTGTAATTCATATCAGCTCAAATAATTTCACAGGTCTAGAAATTTGTAGCTTTTTCTTAATTTTCCCCCCATGAAAGTTTTCCAAGTTGAAAAAAAGGGTAGAATTCCAGACCTGAGCTTTCCATTTTTACTTGCTCTGAAAGTTTATCCTCAATATAAAGGTTTACATTAATTTTTGTTACTTTTTCATTCCCCAAAAGATTTATGAAGAAATGAAAGTGTTTTAATTAAAAGCTCATACAATAAAATTTGTATTTATAATTGCTTTCCAAAGCACAAAATACATTTTTGCTAGATGTTTATATGTGTAATTTTCCATGATGTATTTTGGTAAGACTGAAAAATAAGCTCTTCACACTAATTTATTTATGAGTAGATTTTTTACTTGTACTGCACTACCTGCAAACAGATCATTAAGTATTCAAAATAAAGTTGCAATTTACATTCTCTAGTAAGATATCTGTAGAAAAAAATCTACTATTAGATTCACTCAAGTATTTTTAATGGAAATAATCTTAACTTACAGTTTGTGTCTTTTATTCTCATAAATACGTCAGGAAAATCATTCTATTTTGATTCAGTGAATACTTTATGTTTAATTCTAGGTTTGTGTAAAGTCCAATTTATTGCTGAAGAACTATTAATGTGTTATCTAAGCACATAAATAAGTGTTTGCAGTCAAAGGTCTCTGTAAATCTGTTAGATAAATATATTAATTAGTTAGTAGACAGTTCATAAGGGCATAAAATCAATGTTAAAACAAGGTATCAGCTTTCAGCCATATAACTGCCTATTCAAATTGAAAATTTTCTCTTTCACTTATTTGAGATGAGCATTGTCTTTGTCTTATCATGTCCATATAGATTTTAAATACCTGAATACCTATAGCACACAAAGTCTAAAGGGTATGAACCCTATAAAATAAAAATGCATTTAAAAATATACTTTAGCATTATTTTTGTTTTCACATACTCCTTCAGTTCATAGTTATCACTATCTGAATTTGGAGTTCCTGGGTTCAAGAGACAGAAAATGGAAACATGATTATGGCTGGAGTTCAGTAATTAAGCTTAGTTCTATGAACAATGTCATGTTTAGGGCAGCTAAATGAATGTTTATTCCAATACTATCATTCTTCTAATTCTTCTATATTCCAGTGCTTGATTATGCATTGTTTGGTATTTGAGTATTTGAGTAGGTAATTGTTGAGATGTCAGAGAGGTTTTTTATTTTTTAAACTTTATTGATAACTTATTTTTAATACGTTTTGTTTCTCCTTCTCAGCCTTGTGCACTTAATTGGTAATCAGCTTAATTTCATGTTTACACTAATATCACAATGCCTTATTTCAATCATTGATTGTACAATTAGTTTAACATTTCAACCATCCACAAGCTTTTGAGGTTGGAGTGGAAATCTGAGTGAACTGATGATCCATCAAGTTAAACAGTTATTGCCCAGTAATATAGAATAACCTCAAAAGAATGAGATACAATTCAGAATAATCCATGTGAAATATACTGATGGTAGATTAATAGATAGGATTTCAGAGATACAGGCTCTGTCATCAGAGAGACTAGGAGGATGCCTGTTTGAATGTGCTAGTTTTATCAGAAAAAAATACTTGTCCCTTGTAAACGCAAATTTATTCAAAAAATCCCAGAACTTCCTGCTTATCCTACCCGTATCCAAGGCAAAAATGTAAATCTTGGCAGAGGGGAGCAAACCAAACCAAACCAAAAGAAAACTAAAACCTACTGTGTACTGAAAACAAATGTTTTATCACTTTAAAGTAATCATGAATATAAGTGCTGAGAGCATGTGCTCTGCATCACTTTTTGCATTTCAGTCTCCAACCTCCCAAAACTCCTTTTGAAATTTCTTTGACAAAATTGTCAAAGGCAATGCAAATCTTGGTTTTGTTCTATGATAAACCTTACATCTAGGGAACTGTGCCAGATCCTTCTGTTTATATGTAGCTTGATTAAGTCCTGTTGTGCCACAGAATCCTGAGATGAGTAATGAAGCCACATGTTGGTGGGACAGTGGGGAAAAACAATGATTCTGGTGTCAGGTGTGTGGGGTGAAGCAGTTTTTAGAATCTTCCACATGGTCCTACTGCCTGTATCTAATATGGATCTGTTGTGCCCTGCTCAATTCACACTATTGACAGTTACTGCAACTTCACAGGCAATGACTGAGCTGTCCAGTCATTCCATGCGAACCACCATGGAATATTTTCTGTCATAAATAGAGTTACTTTGTTCAAAATATTTCAGTTGCTAGTCAAACTCTTCTGCTCAACATGTCTGGCAGGGCTGGGTGAATGGATGAACAGCTCCATGTAGTACTTGACACAAGCAGTTTGTTGGGAAACTTTTGTGAAATTGTTTTGTTAGGATGAAACTTTTTGTAAGAATTGGTAAGCTTCAGTACAGCTTTTGAGTTTTCTCAGGTACAAGAGAGATGTCCACAAGAGACATGAAAGGAAATAGCAGGCTGTGGGAACACAATACCTTTAGCTTGGTTCTTACATACCATACTTGAATATTGTATTGTTAATTAACACATTTAACTATGCCTAATTTGGAGGCTTAGAAGATGTAAGGGGTTAAATTTGGCCCCTCAGTATCTGAAGTGGGGTTAGTAATAAGGCCTTGTTTATTCCTAATATTCTCTCACTCTCAAAATTTCTTCCCCACCCAATCCCTTGAATCATAGAACCATGGAATGGTTTGGGTTGGAAGGGACTTTGAAGATCATCTAGTTCCAACTCTCATGCAAGGACAGGGGCAAAAAACTTTCAGTGAAGCAATGAAAATATTTTTGACATTTCATAAAATAGGAAAAATATTTCCTGTTACTTCTCTGTAACTCAGAATTTGACACTGCTTCTTATTGTGACTCCTTCCAAGCTTCCTTTTCTCTGAATCCCCAAACTCAAAGTAATGACAAAAAAAAGTGTTGTTTTTTCTTTTTCATAGGGGAGATTATATGATTCTGTGTAATGACAGACAAAATAACTTGCCAGCCTTTTTAGGCAGTCAGATATTGCATGGCTGTGGTATAAGAGTTAGGAAGCAAATATTTATTCAGTGCATGGTTTGGATGACGTATGGTACATAAAGGTCATACAGTGAGTGATGACTGTAAGAGGATATAAAGAAAAAGGGAACAGCTGGCTATTCCCTGTGTCCTATCTACTCCATCTGTTGAATAAAGCAAAGTCTTGTGGAATAAGAAAAAACCCAAATAGACAAACAACTGCATCATCATGTTTTTGAACAGAGGAGAATATACGCTTTGTTAATTCTAAAAAAATACCTTTGAAACATAAAAAATGTGGTGTTTTCTGTGATGACTGGCTTAGTTCTGTGAAGTTGCAGAAGAAATGTTTTCTGTGCCTTTTAAGGCACATTTATTCATTCACACCAGTGGTGAATTTTCCCTCTTAAAAATGTTAATGCTTTGCCCTTTCCAGTCAAAAGGAGAGGTGTATAATGAGCAGGGCCTACCTTGACCTCAGCTCTCCCTCCTCTCACTCTGCTCACATTGCCAGCTCCTGGCACCCATGGCACAAGGCTTTATATGAACTCACTTTTCAGCAGAGTACCTGTGATTATCTGCTTGTTTTTTTTTTTCCAATCTGCAAAATATGCCTGAAAATGTATCAAAGTACAAGAAAAGGCAAAGTTTAAGTACTTTGCAACTCAGCTGGAGACAATGCATCAGCCAAGAGAACTCATTTCTGTAGCCTAAGGGCCACATTTCTCTATTCAGTTATTAGGCATCTTTGAACTCAACAGAAACATTGCACAGATCTCTATTAGCTGCAAAGGTTGTTTCTCAGCTTTCTCTGCAATTACTGTAGCTTTAGCCTCAATTCCCACAGCAATTAACACATTAGCTCATTTTGACCAGTTTTAGTTCGTTTTTTCTTTAGAGTCTTTGAAACAGTCTCAGCAAACCTTGATTGACAGGTAGTTAGACCCTTATGAGACTCAGAATTTGGCCCTCTGTCTCTGTGGGTTTAGCTCCTTTGTCATTCTTAGATCTTTGCACATCTGGCTTGTTCACTTTTCCAGCTTTCATGCTCTGCTGAGTTGGTGGCTCTGTCTAGATCATCCTTTTGATCATATTCCTCACAGAGCCAGTAGACACACATTTCCATTGGTGATTCACTCTGTGCATGTCTGATTGCATGCATTTTACAGCTAGTTTATTCAGAAGACTGCAGTGCTGATTGCCATGTTAATGTTCTCATCTAGATAGTAATACAGCAGGTGACTACTAGCAATTAATCATCAAGACCTTTATTCTTTTCATAACAGAGGAGATTTTTAACACTGTGAAAGAGTCTAACCTGCAAAGCTCACAAGTGTTAGGAGAATCTGATGGAAATAGCTAAGCTTTTACAGAAAATAGTGTCAAATATTGAAAATCCGATCATAGGAATATATAGGATATGAGTGTTTGTCCATGTATACATGTGCTAATTGCAGTAAAAGCATTTTTTCCTATCGCAAGCTTGATAGAAGTAATTCCATTTAAAAATATGGAAAATTTCATGTCATATCCCCCAATGCATAGGTGGTGTGTTCCTTTTGATAATCCCTACTCCCTTTTGCAGATATATTACAGTCTTTCTGCTCTATACACGTTCTATTAGAAGAACTGTATGCAAGCAGCCATTTTTTCATCTGCATCTTTAAAGGCCATTAATGTCCATTCAAACAACCTTTCATAGTACTTAAAAAGAATACTAATGACACACAGCTGACAGTAATGTCAAGCAGTCAATGTTTGGACATTAGCTAATATTTTCCATTACACTCTGTATGTTTAATTTACTATGACTGCAGTTAGAAGAATGAGCAGAACAATGTCACATTTACAAATTTATTTTGAACTTTAAGTACTATGGATGGCATAATTACGACTGTGTTATGGTCAATAGAATCATCTAGGATAACCATTTACTGGGGCTTCCAATCATATTGGTCAATTAACACTGGCAAAGGAGTCTAAAAGTCTATAGTACCTAAGGAGTTTCCAGAGAGTCCAGCATTAGAAAACATGCAGGGCAGCCATTTGACATTCTTATTTGCTTGTTTGCTAGATTTACTAAAGAAAAAAATGTCTTTCTGGTATACTGAAGAAATACTTTCCTGGTGTGGGTAGTGCTAGGTATTTTCATGGTAAACAACAAGTGTCTGTCTTTAAAACCAAGCCAACAAACAAAAAAGTGTTATATATATAGCTAATATATAGCACTGGTACCCTTCTACTCAAATAGGTGCTTGCTAGGTATTCTTTATCACCTTAAACATTGTTTGGAATACAACCAATGTTTTTCAATAAAGTAGATGAACTTCTTTGTTTATTTGCTTGTCTGTGTTATATTAGAAAAGTTATAATATGAAATACCAGCTTTGTCTCACTTCTCCAAAATTTTGTAGGACTAGTTTTGGTTACTACTAGGGTTGCAAAATTACTGTCACTGAAGTTCTTAAAGTAAAAATTCTTGCTCAGGGAGTACATTTCTAAGTTTGACTTGGAGAGGATTGTAATCAGATTTTTTAGATTTTCAGAAAAACATTTGACCTTAAAAGATGCTGAGCATCTTGTGGTGTGGATAGGATTGAAAGACTATCTCTTAAGACTCTTACTTTGTGTACATGTGTGTATGATAGTGGGGTTTGGTTTACTATGCTTTGGTTTTAAGCATAATCAGCTCCATTTGAATTTTCTGTGAGAATATTTCCATAGGGAATTTTCATGGGAAAAACTGGTAGAAGTATGTAAGTACTGAAGGTTGCTGATAGGCAGCTAGTGAGGTTTCTGAAAGTGATAAAGTATCTAAATATACTGAAAAAATCACACTATAATACCTGTCCACATTGTAAACCACTTATATACTTTTAGAGCTAATATTAAGCCTCCATGTGTGAGATTAATCTCACCTACCTTGAATCATCCTTCTTTAATATAGACATATTTGTCTGGGCTAGGCAACTTGGTGACTTTTTATAGTCAGGCAAGAGAAACAGCCATTTGTGGGACACAATTCTTCTCATCATGACTTAGAAATCTTGAATAGTTCAGATAAATTGAACCCTAAAAATGAATATTTGTCTCCACTCTCTAGAGAGGAATTCTAGGGTGACAGTCTGAAACATCCCCACTGGATTACTGACCTATGAAGTCAGATAGATCAGTGTCTGAAGTACCTTGTTTTGGATCAACTCCTTAGGGACAAATGGCTTAAATAACTTGTGTCCAAATCTACTGTCAAGAAAAAATTCAAGTGTGGATCTGTTTTCTCTGTCTGAAAAATCACTTGATTCATTTTAGATTTCAATGAGAACATGAGGTCAGATATAGCATATAGAAACATATCAGAACATGGGTTACAATGTGAATTCAAAATAATGTGTGTCACTTCTGTGTTTCTGTCCTGCCTATCATCAGGGGTAGCATGGATAAGTGCTAGAGGTTGTAATTCTTGTGCTACAGAAAGAAGGGCTTATCGTTAAGGAGTCAGAGTAAGGCCCTGGTGGTCTGCTGGCATTATGCAGAATTGTGCTCTGAACATTTCAGTGCTTTTATGAAGTTTCCACTGTATAGCTTGGAAAAAGAAGAATTCAGATTTCTAGCAGTCTTCTTTCTGACTTGTGTGTCCAATACCCCTTCTCTGAAAGAGGGAAAAGGGGATTTCATGTTTGAGATGCTGAATTCTTTTCCCCAACCCTGACTTGTAAGGAATGGTATTTTATTTGACAAATATCTCTGTCACTGAGCTGGTATTCTGATGAGTCTTTCACATTCTCATTTTCTCAAAGACAGCTTTGAAAACAAAATTGGACAACATCAGTACCTAATTGTCAGAAAGATGATGATCTTCAAAGTTTTGTGTATAAAGACAAGATTTTTTTTCTTTCTTTTCTAGACAGGGTAGTTATTTTTGTATATCTTTTTTATTTGGTGTTGTGAAATCAACTGCTGACCTCTTTGCTGAAAAGACTAGTGAGGAGTTTGTCAGTCCCATTAGAGAACCTGATCTTGGGCCACTTAGTGCTAATGCAGTTGTCAGGAAGAATCTGTTACAAGCTCTGATGTTCTTCCAAAGTGCTCCTCTGTCTAAAGAACTAAAATAGAGATGTTTGCCAGAAGAGTGGGGAAAGTAGAAGGGGAAAGAGGAAGTAGAAGAGGAAAATTTGTATCCAAAAGCACAGAAAAGTAATTGAGGTCCTAAAGCTGCAGAAAACTACTCTGTACCAGTGCCTTAATACTAAACCTTAAGGCAAATTCCAAGCACAAGCATTGTGCTCTGCCTATTATCTTCCCTAAAAATTGGCTGCATGATCTCTGTTTGAAAGCATTAAAGGCAAGGTTCACATTTGCATAAAAGTGATCTTGCAATTTTAGGGGTGATTAATGGCATAACAAGAAAATCCTTGTTATTTCTCATTCCTTCAGCCCTTCTGAACTGCTGACATCTTTTTAAACTTTCACTTTCAGCTCACGCCTTACCTTTTATCTGCAGACTATGCAATTTCTTGCACCCACAGTGTGAAGAACTAATGCTCGTGTTATTGCCCTTGAAGACACCACCTCAGAAGATCTCCTTCATAATTATATCCATCTAAAACAGAGACTTTGCTAAGCCACCTATCTGCCAGTAGTGCTGCGTGCTCAGCAGCGTGGTGTCAAGAGGTATAGTTAGCAACAGCAGTTCCTACTCTTTGCTTGGATATCTTCTAGCATGAAACAACTGGTTTATTGTATTGAAGCAGTTGAAAGACCCGAGTCTATAATAAACCAGCATCAACAAGCTTGTCTTACTCCTATACTACTTCACATATGCCTTCTCATCTATTTCTTCTATTTAGGGAAATCTTGCTGAAATCTAGTGATCTATAGATTCTGTCCAAATTTCTAGTGTTCTATCTTGTCTTTATGTTTCTCAGTCTTTATGGGACCATTTCTACTTTTACACCAACACACTTCTCTTTCTTGACTTTTTCTCCCTAGTTTTCCTTTTTTCCTTCTGGAGAGGACATTTTTATGTCTTCCAGGTTATTTTATCATTCCTCTCAAACCTACTCTACTATTTCCTTTTTCCACATAAATATTTCCACTCCCTTATTGCTATTTTCTCAATTTTGGGGTTTTTTTCTATGCTTCTTTCTCATCTCCTGCTATCCAAAGTGATAATATTCTTTATTTCTTTTTCTCTTGGTATCTTTTAATTCACAACTATTTTACTTGCCTCATCTCAAATCAGGTCAAGATTTTATTTCTGCAACCTCAGTCTTGCAGACACTCACAATTTGATGACAGGTCTTGTGCTTTAAGCTTCAGTTCCTGAAGGCTACTGAGAACAAGAAACTCTAAGCTTTTATCAAAATTACTAAAATCTTAGCCTTTGGTATTACACAAAAGCCTGAACACACAAAGGAGTGTATTAAGGACTCAGATGCAAAAAGGCAAAAACCCAGGCTATCCCTCTTGTAACATTTTACCCCTATTCCCATTACCAAGCAAACCAGCCTCACATTTGAGAAAGCATGAGAATTCCTTCCTGAGAAGCATTTCCCCATCAATGTTAGAGATACACTTATCTGTGAAAAAAACCTAACCCCCAAAAAACCCAAAACCAAACAACCCACCAACCCAAACAAAAAATAATGACAGTTTGCACTAATATGAGGATTTCTTGAAAGCACTGTCACTATAAAAGTAAACCACAACAATAAAATTAAGATCCTTCTACATGGATCAGAAAGCAGAGTGAGTATGAAAAAGCTTGCTGTAAAATCAAATTAAAATCATTCTTCTTAAATGAGAATGAGCATCTTGATCACACAGGGTAATTTTATCAGAATGTGTGAAGTTGCTCAGCAAGCGACCTCTAGGTCCATGTAGCAGCTTGGGAGAAATTTGTGGACATTACCAGGCAGCAAAGTTAACAGTATTTCTCTGGACTTTTAAGGGCAGTGTAAGCTGGAATATATTTGTGATTTTAACTTTATTGATCCTACATACTTGTGAACACCACTACATATTTTGTTCTGACAGTAGATGGTGATATTTATATTAGCTATTTAGGTAAACTGGAAAAGATATTGAATTATTTATTTTGGTATATATTCTTTATACCCGAGATTATTTTAACATGAACAGATTTCAAATACTTTGAGACATTATATTGAGTGTAAGAAATGGTACAATCACATCATTATGCATCTGTCTTTGACATCATTGTGCCCACTTTATTGCTCACATTGCCATGTTTTAAGCCAGCAGCATTTAACTAGTGTAAATATTAGGACTGGCTGAATATTCCTCAGGGCTCTGTGTGAAATCGAAAGGAGAAAACAGGATTTTGAGAGGCTCTATTTCCTGCACCACAAGCAGCTGGAAATGGAAGTTAACTCCTCATGTATTCAGTAGACTTAATCACATTTTCTTTCCTGCAACTATGCCTCTCTGGTTACTGCTAATGAAACTCTAAAAGTATTCTTAAAAGTATTGCAGTTAGAGTTCAAGGATAATTTAGAGTATATTAATGTATCTTTTAAATTAAATTGTCCTTGGTCAACCCTAGCACTTTCCAAAGATGAACTGTACATAATTGGCTTCAACACTTGCAAGACTATTATGGAAAATTTCAAAACTTATGGCAACAGATGTGCTTTCTCCATTAATTGCACCAGGAAGATTGTATTGGGAGGTGGTAAGAAACCTCCATGTATAAGCTCTCATTTAACAAGAGATTTTAGTACATATTTGTATTTTAGTACATATGTCTCACTGACTGCAGGGGAATTACCCACATGGTAACACTTTAGGACATGCTTGTTTTCCCTGTGTGACTATGATTTGGGATTGAGACTGAATCCAGTAGGCCTGTTGGTTTATTTATTTTTTCCTTACTAGCTAGATGACAGCAATATACATGTAAAACTCACAACTATGAGTGCAGTAATTTCAATTTCCCAAGAGAAATAAACATTGCAAGAATTCAGCCTTTCAGGTTTTCTACAAAGATTTAAGGCTGGAACTTTTTTTGAAGCAACAATGACAAAATTCAGAACCTGAGAATAAATTATCTTGGGTATTAGTTCCCAAAAAAGTGTGATTGGAGAGTTAATGACTCCAAATTCCTACTTTAGTGTCTATCTCACTAGTGTGTATTTTCCCTAAATATAAAGTGGGAAAAAATTACCGAGTTTCCACAAATTTCTCTTCATCACAAAATTTCAGTTTATTTTAAACATTCAGTATTCATTAAAAATTCAATGGATAAACCTTAATTTATATATTTTTACATAGTTACATATAGTATATGTAAAAACATACTGTTGCTGCATTCAATTCTATGAAAGCTTAGCTGTCGCAAATAAGTAAAAAACCAAACTATGGATTTATTTTAACATCAGATTTGGATTCTTAACAATATTTATTAAAAATTAAATAGTTCTTCAATGCTGTTGCTTTAGAATTTTTCTGGAATTCTCTTTTTTGAGTTAAATCTGAACACTGGATTCAAAGAAGCCCATGAAGTGGGGACTACATCAGAAAGAAATCTGTCAATATAAGATGAAGCCATGATCTTTTATGCATACATGTTTAAGCATGCAATGAAGAATAAAGAGCTTTTAATAATGAAGTTAAATAACATGAAGTCTGAAGGACTACAAGGTTTTTGGTTACCTTAATTTCCTTTTAACTAACGAGCACCCGTGATTTCCACTCATGAAATCATCAGGTTGGAAAAATAAAACTACAGGTTAGTACTAAAAATATGATAAAATACACTAGATGGAAATAGTTAATTGCTTCCATAAATGTTTATCTTTCCAGAATGGCTTTGTTGAAAATACAAGTCATCTAAAATGTGTGTATCTACTATACAGAAGGTATCTGGCTGTAGAGGGAGGTGGCCTCCTGTTCTTTGATGTCCAGTTTAGGACAAGAGCTCCTTATCTCCCCATTGATTAAAAGTGCTGAAGTCATTCCTATTATCTTGAGATATGCTAAGAACAGTAAGGATGCTAAGAGCATCCTTACAGACCAACAATATCACCACAGCAATTTCCTGATTGACTATAATTCTGTCTATGCAAAAAGGATTATTAATGAATAGAACACAGTACATAGAACATTGCTGCCAAAACCATTTTTCTTCATTTGTTTTCTGTTTGATACCATAAGTTAACTATGGTCTGTAACTTCTACCATCTTCATAGTGATTTGGGTTAGTACTTAACATAGCTCAGTGACTCAGTAGACTAAAATTATCTTAGGATGTCAACAGCTGAAGCCCTTAAAAAAAAAAAAGAAAACGTAATTCATAAAAAGGCTCTTGAAAGTAAGCGTGTAAAGTAAGTGGTCAAACTTATTGTTACAGTAATCAGGAAACTGTGGAAAGTATAAGAATAGATACTGATGTGTCTAATTAACAGGGGCAAGAGCACTGTTTCTGACCAGTGGCATTAGTAATAGTAATATTTATTTTTCAGACTAAATGCAGTCTTTATGAGAAGATGTGTTGTTAACACAGTAAATATGTATTTTAAAAGCTAGGGTAGCCATATGTTAATTTTATCAGAAATTACTACACACTATCTTTTATGCAAAATAAATGCAAAAAATAATTTTACAGTTCTAGCTTCCCAATCATTAATGTCAAAGATCCAAAAACTCTGAACTTAACATTGCTAAATATAACCTACATAATTTTTCTTTCTGTGAAAATGGTGAAATAATACTTGAAATCACAAACTAGATCTTCTGAAAATTACCCTTATGTTTTAGAAAATACAGGTAAATGGTAGACAAAATTGTGTTTGATATATTTTCAAACTTATGTTTGCATGTTTTACTTTAATATAATGGGAGACTCTGAGCAGGCCTGAATATTTATCTTCCTTTTATCAATTTCTGAGACACTGGTTGATGCTAGTATTACTATACGTGGGATGCTCTGAACTTACATGTCAAATGACACTTTTGTAGAGATAAATTGTACAGAACAAAAAAAAGAAGGAAGGGATTATTTCAGAGAACAGCAGAACAAAACAAACTCTAAAATTATAATCTCTCTTATGTATACCTATAAATAATCAATACCTACAGGTATTGATTACCTAAATCTAAAAGGATAAATTCTAAAAGGAATTCCTTTTAGAGACTAGATATGTAGAAGGCACAATTTCAACCCCCGATATTTAACATTCTACATTGTAATGAGATTAATTGCTTACTAAAAACACCTGTTAACCTTATTAACCTCTATTATCTGTATTCCAAGGCTAATGGAGGGGTTTCTACATCTGGTCTCAGAAAATCTACCATTATTATAGGTCATATCCCATCTGAGGTCATATGAGAACATTGGCAGATTTGAAAACTGAACACCAATGTCTTTTAATTTCTACTCTAACACTCCCACTGTAGGGCTCTCCATTTCAAAAAAAAAAAAAAAAGGCAATTGCTAAGGACAGCTCCTCACCTCATCAATCTGAACACTTACTCATTTAGATGTAAAATCTAGATTTAGATATAATTTTAGGTAAACCATTGAGCATACATCTGTAAGGTTTTAAGCTGAGGCAGATCCTATTTACCTGAGTGTCCTTCTGTATCTCCTGGTAGCACAGAGGGTAACAGGTCCTGAAAGAGACTGATTGCTTCTTGTGGTACAGGTGTCTTGAAGAGAGGTACAATAAGGTGAATGATTTACATACAAATTGTGCCAACTGGTAGGTCTTGGAACCAAGCTAAAGAGCTTTCATAAATTATTTCCTCAAAACACTAATTGCATTCTATTTTTCCTTATGTTCTGTATAGGTTTCTCTGCTATGATAACCACCATGTTAATTTTGAGTACTGCTATATATTAATTGGTAGCTTTATCATCATAAACTTTATATGATCCATATCTAAGTAACACAGGTTATAAAAACTAAACCTTACAAAAATATTTTATAAATATTTTTAAATATCCAGACTTAATATATCTTAGCATAATTGAATTTTTCATCTCACAATGTAAATACATTCTGGCTTTCCCATTCTGTTTCTGTGACTCAGTATTTGTCTTGCTGAAAAGGAATATGTGTGTGTGAATATATCTATATGCATACATCATCTTACTTATAATGTCAATAAAGTACAGTATTAAGATGGATATACAGAAATAGATAAGTGAATTGTAAGTTATTATTTCTAATTAGTTCAGAAAAGCATTGTTGTTGTCTGTAGTACAATTTCAATAGTGATATCTCAAGTATTAACTTTGCATGCCTTAAAAACATGCTGTCTTTTGTGTTGCAGCACTTCATGGAACTTTTTTTCCCTTTGATATGATTATATGCTAAAATTGCTTATCAAATTATTAAAATATTTCGGTGGTTATACAAAACCAGATATCCCTGAATCTATGGGTCCTTCAAATATGGCTTAGGTACCACTGTTAAAACTAATAAATTAGTTAGATTAATTTTTTGTGTAATTTTTCATCACATGCCCATCAAAAGTCAAGTGGTTTCATTACATACATTACGTTACATGATGGAAAATGTCAGAAAATCCGAATTGAATTCTGAGAGACGTGGCAAAGCTGCAATTTGAGAAGCACAGAAACATGACAAAGTGTGTAGCTCAAGGTAAGTAACTTTTTGGAATAAGACTGAACTAGAAAAGTGTTTTCATCATAATCATTGAAAGGACTGAATGAGCATCAGTATAGACACTAGCACTCTGTATTCAACCACACTGTCTCCTTTGCTGCAAGGAATTCTTGTAATATGTCAGACTCTACAACTGTATAGTTCAGCTATAGGTCTGAATAGTGATGCTATCAGAGCCTGTGACACTGTGCAGAGGCACCGTGATTCTTCCTTTTTCCAGCACTTGCAAAGGCCTGAGTTTTCCCTTGGTTGCTGCAGGCATCTAGAATATAACAAGTTGCATCACAAAATAGTTTAATGGCAATATCTATAACATCCATTTAAGTGGATATTTGTAATATTTGTAATAGAGGAAAATCTCCCAAGCATGACAATAGCATGACCAAGTAACCAAGGTCAGTCCTTGAAGATATAATATGGACAAGTACACCTTGGGGTACAGTCATTGGAGGACACTTCTAATAGTCACTAGAGGTCAGTACGAGCCACATAATTTTATGGGTTAAACTCTCCTGGAGATGGCTGTGGTATACATGCAAGCCATAGGTGTGGATGCAACATCCCTTCCATATAGAGTTCCTGTAAAAACTCCCCACTATGACTGAGATGGGGACTTAAAATAAATATATATATATATTTATATATAATTTAGGTCCTATGAGGAAACTGGAATTCACCAGAACTTAGTGATTTTTTTCTACTCTTTGAACTGCTTTATTATATACTTCTTTCTTCATCCTTATCATTTTATTCACACTCCTTTACTCATGAAGTTCTTTCCTTCAGCCTTTTTCTGATTTTTTAAGAGCAGATAGAGAGGTCTCCTAATTACATTTCATATCCTTCCCTCCTTTTTTTTTTTCGTTTTAAGTCTGGATTTCCAGCATTTTTTTTAATTCTTACTTGAAGTTCACATAAACATTTGTAACTATTAATTTATCAGTTCAAGATCTAAGCTAAGATTCATACTTATTTTACAAATTCCATCATTTGTTCGATTTTATAGACCTGAAGCAAATCACTAGGACTAGAAAAACTATCTTGAGATTTGTAGGATTTGGTGGGCAGTATTGGTCATTTTATTTGGGGGATTAAAGGGTTTTTGCCATTGGAAAGCTGTCTTAGAGTATAAAACAGTGTACAAAGATGGCAAATATGAACTGTAGTATCCAATCTCATGCCTGCTACTAACCAACTCTACTACCTCAGGAAGGTTTTTAACTTTTCTGATCTTTACTCTTTCCACTTTTAAGGTGTGAATATCAGTATCTACCTTGGAGAAGTGCCACTGAGATCCCCAGAGAAAAATATCTAGAACAGCATTATAGTTAAAGATTCACTTAACTTACTATGTTCAACTAACCTTGTACACAGATTTTTGTATCTAGTTTAAGTAAGCAAAAAATAAAGATTAGAAGAGATTATTAAAGATCAGAGTTTGTGCACACACACACATGTATTTATATCTAAATTTTATAAACATTATGCTATATTTAGTTGTTCTGCAAGGGAATTCAATTTAATTTAATTAGCATGGTCATATAGTTCCAGTGGCACTGACTTCCCACTGTCACGCGTTTTTCTGTCCCAGTGTCAATATTTAATGTAATTGTAGCATTTGAATTGTCTATACTGATTTGTGTGTGTGTGTGTGATTAATTCTTAATGAAAAAATAAGGAATAAGTATAGTTGAAAAAGAAACAATATAATATTATTAGTTTCCTAAGAGTTAATGGTTCATAGAAAATATTGATTCAAATATTCAGATATATTCTGGTATATTCCACAGGCAGAAACAAGAGGGAAAAAATCTAAGAAATCTATAGAAGAAAACATAAAAATCCCTATAAAACATCAACAAAAAAGGCAGATTTCAACACTGTGTTTCTCTTATTCTTACTGCAGGCAAAAAGGCAGAAGTGATACAGCAACCTAACTGAGTATAAAGGCAATAGGAAACCTCTTCCCTTGATACTGGAGCATGTTTCCAAGTAGCTCAGTAATGTATCAAATGGTTTAAAATTAAAAGGAACTCAGTGGAAAAATGAATACTAAGGAGACAGAATTTCAAGAGCAGAGTAAAGACAAGACTGGTCTTGTTCAAGTTGTCACTTTGCAGGTGAATGAGATTCTATCCTGGAGAGAAAACAAAGTAAATGGCTGTGAGATGTAAGGGTACGAGCAACAATACTGATATAAATCCTCAGCATCAATACCATGCAAGAGTAAGGACACAAGAAATGTCTCATTCATTTATTCAAAAGCTGAAACAAATGTATTGTTGGTATCATAGATTTATGGAAAGAGGTATTTAAAGTAAGTAAATAAGTAAAATAAATAAATAAGTAAAATAAGTATAATAAATAAGTAAAAATTACCTTAAATGTGGCCATTACCTTTTGTTTTATAACTGTAAAGGAAACAACTGAATGTTCATTTTAAGTATTTAAGAGAAATAAACAGGTATAGGGAAGGTCAACATAGTTTTTTTTCTGATTAAGCCACAGATTCAGGGAACAGTATCTATTCTAATTGAATGACATAGTTTGGATTAACTTCCATGTCAAAATAATTAACACTAGTAATATTTGGGGTTTTTTCTGCTTTTATATACAAGTCAGATAGAATATGCTTCCATTTGTGAAATAGAAGAACATTCCTGATGAAACAAATGTGCAAATCCAACTTCTGATTTTGTTTTTTACGGTGAAACTCTCAAAGGAATATTTACTTGCATAGTAGTTTTATTATGTAATAGCTTTGTTATATTCACTCTCCCCAGGTGGCAACATTTTATGGAAATAAAAACTCTCCTTTTTAAATAAAGCTCTCAGCAAAAATCAATATTTACATTTCCTCTTTCCATTCCTGAAAACCAATCAGTATTTAAATTTCTATGCTGCCTTTTTTATTGTCATGTCATTTGGGGTTGGCTGAAGCCCACTTCAATGGATTGATGTCTGTAGATTATCTAAAGTAATTCTCAATACTAGTGATATTTAACATACTTCAATTTCACACATATAGGCACTACTCAGTTATGACTAGAAATGTATACATTTTTGCACAGGAAAAGGATAATAGAAAATTTGTAATAAAGAAAAAAGATAACTGAATGATCTTACTCATCTTCCACTTTAGACTTTCGCTATTGACAGCTTTTCCCTAAAGGCTGGGATGAGTTTGCTGGTTGTTTGTTTGTTTGGGTATGGCTTTTTAAGTGTTTATTGTTTCTTTGTATTTTGCTCAGAAAAAAAAAAACAACTTGCACTACTTTGTTAAATTGAAGTTGGGTCCTCAATGATCAAATCAAATTATGTATCAGAATCTATCTGAAATATTTTAGTTAATGTTACCTAACAATTCCTGTAGATCCATAGTGATGGCTTTCCATAACAGCTATGCAGGACTGATTTTTTTTCAAAACAACCCAACAGGTGTAATTTCTTTTCAAAGAAAATTTTGGATCCTCATCTCCAAGATAATAAAACATGGGTTTGACAGCTGGACCACTCAGTGGATTAAGAACTGACTTGATGGATGCACCCAAAGATTTGCTGCCAATGGGTCCATGTCCGCTGGAGGCCAGTGACAAGGGGAGTACCACAAGGATCAGTGTTGGGATCACTCCTGTTTAACATCTTTGTTGGTGACATGGACAGTGGCATTGAGTGCACCCTCAGCAAGTTTGCTGATGACACCAAGCTGTGTGGTGCAGCTGACACGCAGGAGGGAAGGGATGACATCCAGAAGGAGCTTGACAGGCTGGAGAGGTGGGCCCATGCCAACCTCATGAAGTTCAACAAGACCAAGTGCAAGGTCCTCCATCTGGGTTGAGGCAATCCCAAGCACTGATATAGGCTGGGCAGTGACTGGCTTGAAGCAGCCCTGAGGAAAAGGACTTGGGGGTGCTGGTGAATGAGAAGTTCAATATGAGCCATCAGTGTACACTTGCAGCCCAGAAAGTTAATGGGATCCTTGGCTGCATCAAGAGAAGCATGGCCAGCAAGTCGAGGAAGGTGATTCTCCCCCTCTACTCTGCTCTCACGAGACCCCACCTGGAGTACTGTGTCCAGTTCTGGATCCCCTTTTACCAGAAAGAGATGGACATGCTGGAGTGTGTCCAGAGAAGGGCGACGAGGATGATCAGAGGGCTGGAGCACCTCTCCTGTGAAGACCAACTGAGAACTGGGGTTATTCATACTGGAAAGGAGAAGGCTCTGAGGAGACCTTATTGCATCCTTTTGATATCTGAAGGGGGCTTACAAGTTGAGGGACTTTTTAGGATGTCAGGTAGTGATGGGAGTAGGGGGAGTGGATCAAAACTAGAGGAGGGTAGATATAGATTAGATATTAGGAAGAAGTTTTTCACCATGAGGGTTGTGAGACACTGGAACAGGTTTCCCAGAAAGGTGGTGGAACCCCCATCCTTGGAAGTTTTTAAGGCCAGGCTGGACAGGGCTCTGAGCAACCTGATGTAGTGGGAGGTGTCCCTGCCCATGGCAGGGGGGTTGGAACTAGATGACCTTAAAGGTTCTTTCCAACCCTGAAAATTCTATGCCTTGTCCTATCACTTCATGGCTGTGTGAAAAGTGCCTCTCCAGTTTTCCTGTAGGCCTACCTCAGGCACAAGAAGGCAGTCAGAAGGTCTCCATTGAACCTTCTCTTCCCCAGGCTGACCAACCCGAAGTCTCTCAGTCTGTCCTCTTAAGAGAGGTGCTTCAGCCCTCTTGTTATCTTCATGGCCCTCCTTTCGACTGGTTTCAACAGGTTCATGTCTTTCTTGTGTGGGGGGCTCTGGAGCTGGACACAGCAAAGAGCAGAGTAAAGGGGGAGAATCACCTCTCTTGACCTGCTGGTCATACTTCTTTTGATGCAGCCCAGGATACTGTTGGTTGTTTCATCTAAGTTTACATTGTTGTCTTATGTCAATATTTTCATCCAACAGTAGCCCCAATTTCTACTTCTCAGGATTGTTCTCTATCTCATCATTCCCCAGCCTGTACTGATACCAGGGTTTCCCTTAACCATGTGCAGTACCTTGGTCTTGGTCTTGTTGACCTTCATACAGTTCACACAGGCTCACTTCCCAAGTCTGTCCAGGTCCCTCTGGAGTGTCCCTCATGCATGTCAGCTGCACCACAGACCTTGGTGTAAGCTGAAAAACTGCTGAGAGTGCAGTGGATTCCACTATGTTACTGATGAAGATATTATACGGTACTAGTCCCAGTATCGACTCCTTAGAGACACCACTGATCTCCATCTGGATATTGAGCTGTTGACAACTACCCCCTGAATACAACTGCCCAACCAATTCCTAATCCACTGAACAGTTCCCCCATCAAGTCCACATTTCTATAATTTATAGGGAAGGATGCTATGGAGAACCATGTCAGAAGCCTTACAGAAAATCCTTTGTTGAATTTCAAGTATATATGAAATAAGCAACTGCTTAAAATTAAGGTTGAATTGTACCTACAAATGTTAAACATCCCACTGGTTACTAATATAGTTCTTGCTTTTCCAGGATATTTAGTATTCACCTAAATTTAATTCTTACTGAGTTGGATTAAACCTCTTTGGTGAGTAGGCACATTCCTGACTTCTTTACTGAACAGACTTAAAACTGAACAGCAGACAAGTAGAGCCAACAGAAATATTGGAGTGTTGTTCCATATGACTGGAAAGCTGACCTGGGCATAAGACCTGTTTGCTTAATTAAATTTTCTAATAAAGAGACCTCCTTTATGACTTTTACATAAATAACAAAAGCTTAAGTACTCCAGATAATTTCTCTTCAATATTATTGAGTAATTAACATTTAATTCTAATCAAATCCCATAAATTTCTGGTATGGTTAGCACAGAGACATGATTTGAGAATGCTGAGAGCAAGCTTTCTTGCTTTGCTAAAGAGGTAATGCAGAGAAGTAATGCTGCCCCAGAAGACTTCTGTGTGTATTCAATCAAAGCACAAATTGCTGTCTGATTTATACAAGTAGATGTGTTTCATACTGAATAATTTGCTGTGGGTTGGATTAATACCTATTTCAACATTTGTATTAAAATACAGAAGGACTAAACTGGGCCCCTCAGATCAGGAAGGAGATTGAGGTGCTGGAGCAGCTTCAGAGAAGATCAAGGAGGCTGTGAAGGGATCCAGCACAAGTCCTGTGAGGAAGGGCTGAGGGAGCTGGGAGTGTTCAGTCTGGAGAAGAGGAAGCTCAGGGGAGACCTCATCACTCTCTACAACTCCCTGAAAGGAGGTTGGAGCCAGGGGGGGATCAGTCTCTTCTCCCAAGTAGCTACCAGTAAGACAAGAGGGCATGGACTTAAGCTCTGCCAGGGGAGGTTTAGGTTAGATATTAGGAAAAAATTCTTTACAGAGAGGGTGATCAGGCATTGCAATGAGCTGCCCAGGGAGGTGGTGGATTCTCTCTCCCTGGAGGTTTTTAAGAAGAGACTGATGTCGTACTCAATGCCATGGTCTGGTAACCACAGTGGTAGTGGATTAAGGGTAGGACTTGATGATCTCAGAGGTCCTTTCCAACCTGGCTGTTTCTGTGATTCTGCGATTCTGTGAACAGAGTTGGGAATGTGCTTCCTCTCTCCCCCCCTTCCCAGACAGTTAAAATAGAGCCAAAAGACAGTATGTATACACAGCAGTAACTACATCTAGCATAAAACATCACAGGCACAAAAATATGCAGGTTTGTTTCTTTTTTATCTGAGGTCTTCATGTTAAAAACATAAATAGAAACATAACTTATTTTACAATATAACTATTGCTGTATAACATAAAAATAATTCTATTTTTACTGAAAACAACATCTACATTTCTGTTTAATTGATAAAGTCATTAACTGGACCCTAAGTAATCATAAACTAATGGATGTTTAATAGAGTATTCTTACTGGCTCACAGGAATTTAACAAGATCTTGTTTTTCCTATACATTTCATGTTTTGTGCAGAAATGATGGTACTTTGACATTTCCTGATAAATATTTTACAAGCTTGGATAAATGTAAATTACCCAAACACTCAATTAGGAGTAGATAGAATTGATTGAAAAGGTGAGGGGCCTGGATGCCTTGAAGCTCTGGAAAATCGGAGGGACTGCTCTTCTTGAGCAAATTGTGAGACCAAAAATTTGAAAACCTCAACCTAGTTCCTCTTATGGGCATCTAAAGAATAATAATGTATATCCCAGTGGGAATGTCCCATGGCTGGTGTGGCAGCATATTGCACTTCTTACCATGAAGATGTAAACTTTGAAGCCACCAGAAACAAAAGCTGTAAATAGATCCAAGTTCTTATTTCCGTATCATGGAAACCCAGGTGCTCTGAGGAAATCACAAATATTGGAGCTCCCTGAGTCATAGAGGGAAGTTGTAGCAGAAGCCTTAGGAACAATGAGTTTCTCCTGTGTGTCTGGAAACAGTCATCAGAGCAGGGCTCTTAGAAAGCCTTGCCCTAGCAATTTCAAAGCTGCAGTTAATAGTTAAGAAATTGACATGTGGCAGTAGGACAGAATGGCTGTGCTGTCTGAAGGCTATATTCATTGCAGAAATGTTTTCCTTGTTTTTTTCTTGTTACTGAGACTGGGTGCAGGGAGAAGCTGTGAGATACGTGCAAACACCCATCCATCCTGTTCCCATTTGTCCTGCTCATCACAGCACTCCTACAGTGCAGCAGACCTCCCAGAGTAGATATGACTGCCTCTGCCTCAGCAATGTCTTTATACAACAGTACTGATGATACTCTACAAGAACTTATTAGCAAATACTTGATGTCCTCTTCTTTGCCTAACCATCCCATTTCTATCTTGTATTTTTCCCTTGACATTACTTCATCTCTTTTCTGAAGAGTTGTTCTTAATGTCTCTTTTATTTCCATTGCAAATTTTTTGAGTCATTAGTCATTCAGCATATTTTTGTAAAGTGATGTGTACACGTACACTTCTATCCAAGAAAAAAAACAATAAAATCAACATCTTAAAAGATTTAGTGAGCAAAGCAATAACATAAGAGCACTTTATTCAAGGAGGATAAAATAGTTAACAGCAAAAATCTCATTTAATCTTATTAGATCACGGGAGGATTCCCACAACTGTAGGATTTCTGCCACCATTGAGTATCTTGTTGTTTTAATTGTTTGCTAATTAGCAGCTCATGGAGCAGACCAAACTACTGTTTGGTGTACTGCAATGTGACACAACTTTGTCTCCCCCGATCTCCTACACCCCATCTGTTTTTTCTGCTTGAGGGAAGTCCACTGGGACTATGCTTTGCTCATGGAGTCAGATGAGAAAGTAGATTTTCCCCAGAAGAAATCTGACTTGGCCATTCTGTAAATTTAAAGCATAATTGAATTTTTTTCTTATTTTTAATCTGTCATAAAGTAATATTGCACTAAAATAATAACACTAAAAATGCTTCTACTCCCCATCTTTCAAGTTTTAGACCAGAGAAATGAGCAAAGAAGTAATAATGGGGAATGGGTAGGGAGTAGGAGGGTAGAAGTTGGAGCAGAGTGAAAGTTAAAAAGAAAAAAAGGTTAAAATATCTGAATAATAGGCTTCAGAGTAACAGACTGGTTTTTTGATTGTGTAGCTACAAAGCAGTATGCAAGCAGCAACTTCTCTGAATAAACATTAAAGTTCAATGACATGAAACAGGTCTCTGCTCCCATTCAGTGTCATCTAACTCACTGAAATACAAGCACTGTATTTTGAGCTAACAGGTCCAGTAATTATTGTCCAAGTCATAAAAAGAATCTCATATGAATTATGTGTATTGTGTCTTATGCCTGACCTAAAGCCTCTTTTCAACTCAAAGCTGTAAATAACATGGCCTGTCAGAGATTGAGGAATGAGCTGCAGACTTCATTACTGTTTTAAATGTTCTCCCCCTTTCTGGCTCTGAAATTAATGTGAATTTTGTGTCCTGTTCTTCAGTGTGATTTGGAAGTTTAAGACTTGAATGAATTCAACAAAGGGGGTGACATATTTATATGCCAGAAAATAGTTTATAAAAATGCATAATAGCTAAAATGGGTAGCAATGGCAGCAACACTTTCTACTTCTTGTCGTGTTCCTTTATGTCTTGGTTATGCTTGGCACAAAAAAATGGAAGACAGTGTCTTTACACTAATGGATGATTTTTTATTTTGTAACTTTCCTATTCATCCAAATTAGAAGTAATAATTATAAAGGCTAATGCCACGGTTAACTTATTGTAATAAAAAAAACCAAAAAAGGCAGAAACACTGTGGTCTGATTCCTTTGTCCACTTCTCTGTAATTGTGTTGCTTTCTATTCTTTGTAGATGTCCAGATGCCTCATAAAAAAACCTGAGCAGATTTCCTCTTAATAGGTTAAATAGAAAGTGGGCATGAGGAATGCTTTTTCCAGCACCTTGAATTCTTCAGGCCTAACTAGCTAGTCACAAGTTATGTCCCTCAAATTGACTTTCAGAGTTAATAGCAACTGTGTTCAGAGAACATAGCAACGTTAGCACTTCTTTTTACAACTACATTATAATTCAGTACTGTGAATTGCACATTTCTTTTCTATCCTGTCATCTATCTCAGGCAGAACTATAGGCTTATGATCACAACTACATGCATACAGATCTTAAACAACTTTAAAATGATGCCTTATACAGCAGCAATTTTAAGATCATACATGGTATTAATGTAATTTTTGTATACTTCAGTATTAGATGCAATTATCAGACAAATACACAAAGCATTTTATCCAACTACAGCTTCTAAAAGTACTTCCTAGTTAATTTTTTCTGCAATGTTTGGATTCTGGACATACTCTTGCACCTATCATGGCTATTGGCTGCATTATGTCCATTTTTTCTCCTTAATTTAATCTTTTCATTTATGGTGATAAAACTGTATAACAAAATGTGTAATAAGTATTTAATTCAAGTCAAGGGCCTTGTCATGAGCCTGACTTAAATCTGTTTTTTGAAGGATCATAGATAAGGAGACACATGGCCACCCCTGGCCTTTGTGCAGTGAGCCTCTAAATGATGAGCCATGGGAGCCCCAGAAGAGGCTCATATCTGCAAGCTGAGGCAGGATCATGTCTCAGAAACATAAGAAAGATAGTTCTGGGTGCCTCTCTGTGCTCCTGGAGATTGAAGAAAACAAGTCCAGATATAGAATACAACTACCACATAGTTCTAATGTTACCAGAAATTCTGCAAAGTTGCTTAGTAGCTGCCCCACTGTCCTCCATTACCTACTTAGTATTCAAGCAAGTTATACCGTGGGTTCAAAACAAATGCTTGGTTACAGATATGAAACAGTGTAGCTGAGACATAACAAAAGGAGAAGTTTAGCATTTCACTGTCATTGACTTTGGGGGATTCATGTTTTGCACAAAATAAAATATATTTTAAGTTCCTCCAGAGACAGCCAAGTGGTTGTGACACTGTCACAAATAAATTCAGGCTCTTGAATGACAAATGCATAGCTTGGCAAGATTTGTACTTTTTGTTAGGGAGCAGAGGGCTGTTTCGGTTTGGATTAGATTTTTTTTTCTTTAAGAATGCCTGCATTTTTTTCAGGAAACTGAAAATAGATAAGCAGACCCTGCACTTAAAAGTATGCCCTAACAGGCATTCTGCACTCACTGGAGCTGGTACATACGGATCCTCCTTTCATCTACAGTTGTGCCTTGAGAATAGTTTCTACCTATGTCCTGCAGCATTTGCCTTACACCACTTTCACACTTTCTGATTCAGGTTTTATATTTAACTTTTGCTACACAGATAGCAAAAGATTTTTCCTGAGACATTACTTCTTCCTAGCCAAAGACATGGTAAAGGCATCCATGCTGTTCCTGGTATACCTGTTCATTGTTTGTAACAATGGCTTCCATGGGATACCACAATATTATCTCAAAAAAATAAGTAGGAATTTAAACAGGAGACCACCCTCAATTATACTTGTCTCTCTTAGATAAATCTCAGGTGTGACAATGCTGTTAATAATGAGAAGCCTTTTTTTCCCCTACTGGTTTAAAAAGATAGATCTTTTCCTCTTCCTTGTTCAACATATGTGCCAAACCACTCAGCAGCATTACAAAATGCCACAGGCTTAAATGCCTGCCATATGTTGATGATGCACAGATGTACATTTTGTTGCATTAGGGAACAGAAGACACTGTTATCCTGATTGTCATTGCCTGGGAAGATGCAGCACCAGCCAAATATCAATGATATAAAATTAAGGAGGAGGTAGATAAGGATGAAATAAATAGGAAATTCCTGAAAAGTTTTCATAGGTTTAATAGCCCACAAAGACACGCATACTATGTATCAGGTAACAACTAGACACCTGCTAGCACTTGGAGGAAAGATGACATATGAACACCTCTGCCTCACAAGAAACACTAAGTATAGACATGATATATAAAAAAATACTTAGGATTGTTTATCTGCACTTTTGATCAGTTAAAGCAGAGAGGAAGGGGGAATATAAGACCCAAAATGTTGCTCTGATCAGATATTTCCTAATCTACTTTCTAGTTTGAACCCTAAAAAGGAGAAATGCCAATCAAATGCCTCTCTTTTGATGTTTCACTGCCTCCAGAGGAAGTGAAAAATAAAATTAAAAAAATGATAAAAGAGCAACAAAATTAGTATCACTAGAGATTTAGGCTGCATTGAGTAACAATGAGTACCAAACTTAAAAAAGAATCTTCTGATTTTACATCAAAGTTATGCAGATTCTCTTCAGATAGAAAACTCAGAAGTCCTAAGTTGTAGTTAGGATAGGTTGGCAGAACTATACATGCACTTTGCACTAAAAGCCCATTTACAGTGTTGAGCAGTGAGTGTGGATTTACTCAAACAGGATTCCACCAAAGGTTCAGCACCATTTCCCTCAGAGTGTTCACATCTCTTATTCACATTAACCTTTTTTTATATGAGAAGACAAACACACTCCATGAAACTCAAATAAGACCTTTACATTTAAAAGACAATTTAATTCTAACCATTTACCATGGATTAAAAATCGGATTAAGAATGCATTGCTAACAATATCCAGCTGGAAGGATGAAAGTGCAAAACTGGGTCATATCAACAGCTTTGGCAAACGATTATGTAGATAAATGCAATAATCTAACCAGAATATCAGGGTGTAGATACTTCCCTAAAAGCTATATTTGGAGTGATTTTGATATTTTTGTCTGCTCTCATCAACTGTTGTAGCCACACTACTAACCATCTGTCCTAAGCACATGCTGGATATCTGGTGCTTGGAATACAGAATCTTCTTAGGCTCCAGATTTTGCTAGTCTGGAAATACGATGTCTAAATGAAGGCCTTATTAGAAGCTAAAAACTAGAATCTTGCTGTGTTTTCCCTGTTTTCTAAAGTTCATGTATTTGAGTCTTCTGAGCAATGTATGTACCTCAAAATGAAATTATAATTCTGGTTAGATTTTGCTATGTTTTTTGCTCATAGGACCAAGTTATATTGACTCAGGCAACTGTTTTTGCCCTGTATAATCTACTATGTAACTAAAGTATTTTGAGTTATTTTGGAATTCATGATATTCCACAAAGATAGTTTTGCTATAACTAATGACAAGTTTCTGTTTGAAGACCAGCTTCAGAATACTGCAAGTTATGGAATAGAAGTCAGTCCTGTCTCAATACAAAGTTTGAAGACTTCTGTCCACAATGCAGAAATACAGAATATTGTCTCTACTAGAGGCCTGAGTCCCCCGTAGTAGTCAGAAAATGCAAACTGATATATAGATTTCATAAAATAAGTTCCACTCAATTGTGATAAATAAGTCACATTGCCAGATGAACATGTCCAATATATGAATCTGTTTAATCCATTGATAATATCCCCTTTATCTTGAATGATTTAAAAATTGTAATTGTTATAATGATCTTCGTTGAATCAGCAGAAAAGATAGCAGAAGGGAAAGAAGAAGGTGATACCATAGGAAATGAAATTTTGTTTATACTGAACAGTTTCTTCCCACAACTCTATACTATACATGCTAACAATTCAGTCACTCAGAACATCATTTCAAATGGTCATTTCTATGCTTGTCTTCCAGAATTAACTCTTAAAAGAGTAGGCACACCTTAAACAGAATCTGAAGTGTTTACTGACTGCAAAGTGGAAGATAGTGACTCAAAAAAAAACCCCCAACCATTACTGGATTCAAATTACAGTCAATTGTGAAGATTATCAAGAAAATAAAGTAAAAAGAAGTGTCATAATAATTAGTATTGAAGCATTTTAAATACTCCATCAAGAGCTCTAGTTTTATTACCATAAATCAGAAGATAAATTCCATTTCAAATGAAGAAATAATCACTCATCTGAAAAAGCAGAAAATTGTAGTATAAAGAATTTCTTCAATGATGATGACATAGATAGTGAATCTATTTTGCTTATTTTCCTCACTTCTGCAGCCTTTTCTTTAGATTTTCCTGAGCCTCTCACAGTTCTAGGCAAGGAGGCTTTCTCACTTCTACAGCGGAACTGTCTAAGTGATTGTGCTTTAGACTCCTTGAACTGTGTTGTTCTCCTGGTAGTCACTTATAGGAAATAAGCATTTGTAGATCGCAATTCATCTCAGTCTAGAATAAGATGAATTATATTATATATCTATTATAATATGTATATTATTTCCCTTTCTGAACTATGATGGAAGGCCAGGTGAGTAACTCTGGTGCAGCCATCTAACCTGGCTATGTATAAGATAATCTGGTATGAATTTTAGAATCACAGAATGATTTTGGTTAGAAGGGACCTCAAAGATCACCTAGTTCTAACTCACCTGCTTGGGAAGGGACATTTTCCACCAGAACAGATTGCTCAAAGCCATCTCCAACATGTTCCACTTTAAGGGAGGTGGAGCCACAGCATATCTGGGCAACCTATGCTAGTGTTTCACCACAAACACAAGAAAGAACTTCTTCCTAATAACAAATCTAAATCTACCCTCTTTCAGGTTTAAAACATTCCCCCTCATCCTGTGGCTCCATGCTGTTGGAAAAAGTCACTCTCCACCTTTCCTGTGGGCCCTCTTCAGATGGAACTAGAACACCACTAGGTATTCCTGGAGCCTTTTCTTCTGCAGGCTAAATAGCCCCAATTCTCTCAGCCTGTCTTCATAGGAGAGGTGCTCTAGCCCTCTGATCATCGCCATGGTTCTCTGCTGGACTTGCTTCAAGAGCTCCATGCCCATCTTGTATTGGAGTACTCTAGAACTGGACATAGTACTCCAGGTGGAGTTTCACAAGAGCAGAGGGAGAGATTAATAGAAGAATTTGGGCTGGAAGGAATCTCTAAAGGTCACCTAGTCCAAATGCCCTGCAGTAAGAAGAGACACCCTCAATTGGATCAGGTTGGTCAGAGTCTCATCAAGCCTCATCTTGAATATCTCTAGGGTGAGGCCTCAACTGCCACTCTGGGCAACCTGTTTCATTTTTCCACTACCCTTATGGTAAAGAACTTTTTTCTAACAGACAATCTAAATCTACCTTTGTCTAATTGAAAACCATTATCCCTCATCCTATCACACAGGCCCTTGCAGACAGTCCCTCTCTAGCCTTCCTGTAGGACCCCTTCTGATACTGGAATCACCTCCCTTGACCTGCTGGCTACACTTCTTTTGATACAACCCAGGACAGGGTTAGATTTCTGCAACTGCACATTGCTGTCTCATGTTGAGCTTCTCATCTACAAAGTCCTTCTTCTCAGGACGACTCTCAATCTAGTCTCAGCCCGGACAATACCTCAGTATCTAATGCTTGTATGAACTGATAACACCTTTCACAATTGCATCTGCTGATTAAAAAAATGAATGAAAATCCTGCGGGAGAAATAGCTGAATGGAGAGGAAAATGTGGGGATTTAGAAATATGTGGGGGTCAGAAATGACTACTCAGAATAAATCAGGAGAGAAAGTGATCGAGAAAATTAATTTGAGGTCATGCAGGAGAGGTTGTAACATTGTACCCCAGACAATTGAGTACTCATTTACAGCACTCATTCATCATTTCTATTTAATCACAGCACTTGAAGCATAAAAGTAAATGTCAAAGCAAACTTTAATACTGAGTTAAATGCAGATGGCTGCATGACCTGTCCCACCACACAGCCTGTAAGGCCAATTAGTATAGACGTAAGTTTAATAGATCAATTGATTTAAATGTCTCTGTTTAACATAGTTCCTTGAAGATTACCAGCAAACACTAAAATTCCATTTTTCATTTTAAGCAACAAAACCCTTGCTACCACTGGTTTCTATGCGGTGTGACAGGAGGTGCATTCAAGATAATAGGAGAAATATGTTTTATAAAGACCTTTTCTATATGCTACAGTTTATCTTTAATGGATGGGGCCCTAGCCTTCATTTCACGTATTTTCTATCCAGGTGTTGACATTCATAAGTGGGTTCTTGTTCAAACAGTTATGTTGTTCATCACTATCATGTTTGTTTTACTAGAAGTAACTGCAATTCCAAAGATAGAAATGGGAAGTTAAGTTCTAAATGTGGAAGCATCTATACCAGGGAATGGCATGTGGCAAGGGAAAACATTGTCTATATATTAGAGGGCAGTCTGCCAGCCTTGTAGGATATCTCGTAATCAACTCCAGATATTTGAGATTCATAGATTAATATTCAGAAATAAATAGGGCTTGGCAATGATTTTTTGTTTGTTGAAATATTTTGCTGTGCTGGAATCAACTCATATGTATAGAACATGAAGAAATTAGACAACAAAACTTGGTGCCATACCCATAAGTCCTAGTACCAAATTAAATTCAGTGTCTTAAGTATCTAGGTCAGTTAGACACATTAAAAAGAGAAAAACACATAAAAAGCTCTTCCAAAGGACGGAATTAGAAAATTATTTTATAGCTACTGAACAAGAAAGTGAGGTATTCAAAACCCGTCAAATTAGAAATTGAAAGCATAGCTACCCACAGGACTGTCTTTACACTCAGCGCATACATTCTCAGTCACATTCTCAAAAGAAAGCATTTCAATGCAGTTATGTTTCCAAGAAGAGATGTTCTTCTTACACTAACATTGAATTTATCCAGGCATAGTAAGTTAATAAGCACCACCCCTGAAAAGTTAGAGAAGAGAGAGGGAATTAGGAACTGGTACCTCATTAGCTGTTTTCAATACCCCAATACTTACTTTATAACTAAATTCAAGGATTGACAGGAGACAGTCCTAATGAGACTTTTAGCCAAGATTTTTGTGTGTGATTTTTGGTAGAAATGGATTCCTCACCCAAAGTCTCACCTTTTTTAATGGCAGCCTGAGTAAGCTACTATGTTGTCATCATGTTTATGCTTAAACTGAGGTCAAAGATAATTGTCTCCTAGCTACTGGCTATGATCTCATCTTTGCTGGAAAAGTTCACACCTTAGTCATGAGTGTAGTCTATCAGATGATGAAACTTCAAGTATCTGTCACAGTTACAAATAAGCATTTATTTATAGTTGTATTCCAAAAACATTAGTGAACAATTTGTATGAAATTCCATGATTGTCCCAGGTGTGTGCATTGCTTTTAACATCACTTCAAGTAAACCACTCTTCAACTGGCCCAACAGTCTCTGTTCTCAGAAATCTATTTTACATACAGGAGATAGATAGTGTATTTCTATATAGATCAAATAAATCTCTATTTAACTCATTTTCTGTCATGAGTTTACTATCAAGTCTAAAAATATAGTGTCAGTCCAAATTTCTCATGGCAGTGACATAAAGACTGTGACTATTAATCTTGTTGATTAATAAATTATGGAGATCCTTGATGACATTTAACCTGTCCTTGAAGTGCTTGTAACATTAATAATTCATGGAAGATATTAATGTTTTTGCTATCTTTATTAATTATGTAATCTATCACTAATTTTTTTTTTTTAATTAAGGAAAATCAACACTACAAATGGAATTAACTCATTTACTCTAAATACTGGCAGTTCAGAGCACAGTTGAACAGATATCTAAGCCCTGCATATTAGCACTTTTTCTTTTATAATTGAGTTGTGATTTTTAGAAAGAAAAGCAATTCCTTTTAATTCAAAGATAACAATGCTGGGTGGCATTTTTTTCAAAAGGAAAATCCAAGCCATGACAGATCATCTGCCACTGAGGAGATAGCCTCTATGGAGCTTCTACTTATATAAGGATATTCATTTTTAGCACAGTAGTGTTTTTAAATTATCTCACAGAGGATGTTTAAAACAAAACAAAACAAGCTACAAAAAAGCCCCAAACAAACAGAAAACAAAAAAAATATTTCCTAACCTACGTTTAATTAAAAAAAAAAAAAAAAATAAAAGACAGCAAGTTCTTTTTCTGTGTTTCATTCCCATCTACAGAAAGTCATTTCTAATATTAGTACACATATTTAGCTTTCCCTGAGTTGTGGGCAATGTTTCCCTGCGGGAGATGGAGTTACCAGGACAAAATGAAAGCAACTCTCAATAGTGATAGCTGATAGTTTTGCTCATTGAGAAAATGTCCTTAGTAAACACTTGCTTTTTTCAGAGTGCTTTGCATTTAAATAATTATTTATAAATGTAAAAAAGTAGTAGCTGATTCCTCTCATAAATAAAAGCAATCTAAACCAAACCAAACTGTACAACTTTCCTTCAGGTAGTTATTTCATATGGCCCAGAACAACTGTGGCATTTGAAGTATTTGGAGACTTTAAAGAGGAATTTGTGATATTTATTTATTTAAGAAAGTCTATAATGACTTTCATCTTTTGCATCTTTTCAACATGCTTGTTTGTTTGAAGGCCTTCTGGATTTGAAATATATGATCTTCTGAGTGTCCTCTTCATCCCCTGTCTCCAGAAGCTAGGAAGAGAACAGATCGGATATAATGATATTATTGTACTCTTTCAGTTTTAATACAGCCAAACACATCCTTCAAATTTCAGGAAAAGGTTTTTGGATTGTTTGTTTACTGACTTTTTTAACTTAGTTAAGTTTTACTTAGTAAGTAAGTAAAGTACATAAAGTATGTTTTACTTCATAAATGAAAAAATCACTATGTCCTCTATTTCCTAGATATTCTTTGTTTTAAAAAATAATAAAAAAAATTCTTATCTACAATTTAAGGATATAGCAGAGGATGAATGTATATATGGTAGTCATACAGAAAAACATGTCTCTTAAATGCTTGTTTTCTATATACACTGTTTGTGTTAAAAATGCCCTATGAAGATTTACATCATCTAATCATTTGACTTTTTAAGACTTCCAAGGCATTTTCATTTCTTCAGACCTCATGAAGATTGATTAGTGTGAAATGTAATGGCCTTGTAAACACTGGGTCACAATAAACAATTCTCTCTGTTCTTAAAGTCTTGGACATCCTTATCAATTGTTCCTTTGTGAGGACAAAGAGAAAAATTCTCAGAATCAAACCTTAGGTACTTGAAATGGGTTCTAGAAGATGTTAGTAAAGTAAAACTGAGTTATTGATACCTTAAAATAAAACATCTAACTGCTAAGGTTTTGCAGGAGATCCAATTTTGCAAAACAGAGGGAGTCCATTTCTTGTTTCTTTCTTCTTTTTTTTATATACATATGTGTGTGCTCTATTCATTCTATCCAATTTTATATTCAGATCCACCAGTATTTTTAGGCACAAGGAAGTTTATGGGCATGAAATCATCCTCTTCTCTGGACACCCATGAGTTAGAGAAGCCAGTGTGTGAACTTTATGGGGTTCAAAACGAAGGACTGGTGCAGATTCAGAGGCCAGATCAGACCTCTAAAAATTTCAGTTTATGTCCCTGTCTCTGAAAGAGTACATGGTACTTCTATGGGCTGTCATGTATCCATGCAGCAGGAATATTTGCACTTCACAATACCTTTTCTTTTTAAACCAAGAAAAACTAACTTTATTTCACTTCCTGTGAATCTGATGACATTAGTATTCACACTGGCCAGCAGCATACTCTGTGTGTGCTCAGGACTCAGTATACAGTGATCTTGGTCTACAGCTTCTAGAAAGTATAAATAATTCTTAAGTACTTGTTAGCATAATAAGTAACAGTTCCTTATCTCTAACTACATGTCACAAAGATATTAGCAAATAATTCTGTTTTGTCTTTCAAAGAAATCTGTTGCTTTGCAGTTGAGATTGCCCTGAGAGGCAATGAATTCAGCATTAAAAAGGATTAGGGGAAAAAAAAAAAAAAAAAAAAAAAAAAAAAGAATTTTTTAATATAAGCCAATAAAAATAATCTGTTTTAAAAGTTCTAATTTTTTAATAACACCCAGTGCTCTGTTACCAAAATGAGTTGATGACATTATTTGACCACACTACTTGTGACAAATAAACTTCAGTAAGGATGTTTGCCCTGTTTACCATAGAGTTTTGAAAGCTGCATCATATTCAGGTACAATTAATGTTTTCACGACTATGTTGAAATAATAGTGTAAAAAAAAATTTGCATTTTTTTTCCCAATAACCCAAGAAAACACATGGTCTAAATATTTCTTGGCTTTGTGTGACAATGTGTCTGGCTGTAAATTGAGGAAGAGAGAAAGAAAGAAAAGAAGAAAATCTCTGGATAGGCAAGAGTGGTTCTTCTTTTAAGTATGTGGATATTGTGGTTGTCTTTTTGGTTTTTTTACTATTTATTTTTTGTTCACTGAATTGAAAGTCAACTAAAATTAGATTATTAAAATGCAGTTTTGTATATGTTCAGTAAACATTCAGTTTTATAGAATACAATTTTACTTTAAAAAATTTCTTGAAGGGAACATCTGTTCTTAACACTTGTATTAGTACATATTATATTAACACTTTGTATCAAGTAAGTTACTTGTAAAATCTATTTCAGTCACAGCACTGAATTTCACACTAGGTATTCAGAAATTCACACTCTGGAAAGAAAATTTCCCTGATACTATGAAATCTTAAAAGGGGAAGTTTTGCTTATTGGCTCTTACATCCACAGACATACACTATAGAATTTAGTTAAAGACTATACTACAGTCCATCTGTTTCAAGCAAATATGTTTTTTGTGATCACCACAAAAAAACCAAACACCAACAAAAATGACCATATCCATATGCTGACATTTTTGTCACTTGTATAACATATATTATATTTAGCTAGCTTAGCATATTCTAAAAACAAATGGATTTCTGTTCATATATCTTTTTCTTAGTGTTATTTTTTGTTTTGTCTCCCGCTAATGGGACTTAACTGCTCTCAAGTGGCAAAAGAACTAGAAAAATATAGCAAGCTTTTAAAAATTGTGCATTCTTGCAGAAAGTTACATTTCTGTGCTTCCTTTAGAAGGTTTGGTTTGCAAGATATCAGATACTGTCTAATCTTATATTCACAGCCTGGACAGTCTGCCCACTTGCTATGAGTCCTTGTTGTCTGTTGTAATGAGTTAGATCAGACTGTAAATAAGGTTTCTACAGTTTTGTGCTCAGTAAATTATTCCCTTGTGTGGAATTACTGATTTAGTAAAACGACTGAGGATATCATGCCAATGCTTTCTGCTATCAGTAACATTTCCAAAGTACCAATTGCATTAAAAAATAACACCAGAAGCTGCTGACAGCAGTATTTTTTCAATCTATGTCTCTGTTTTGCTCATTAGTTTTGGATTTTGTTACAGAATTTGCTTTTGTAGGCATTTGTACCTATGCTAGTTTAAGAGCATGAACACAAGATTCGCTTTCTTAATTCTCATCTTAAAAACCCCAAAGATATTTTGTAAAATGTATGAGTCTTGTTCAAGCACGCAAGGCACCATAGAATTTTCTTCCATAAAATAATAGTTAGTCTTTGCTGAAAATGTAAGCAGTGTTTTCTTAAAATATTTTCCCAGCCCAGGTAAAATGAAGAATTCTTACATATTATCCTTTTCTTGACAGTATTTTAGAAGTTGGAAGACTTTCTCTGTGTCTCCTTGAAACTTTTCTTTTTATTTTCCATCACAGCTCTGACATCTTTTGGTCTCATAACACTAAGCAGTTATTCTTCACTTCATACCCATGCATTTCTTTTTCCTTTGTGTCATTAGTACTTTGCATTTTTCTTCACTGAATTTTTTCTTCTTGTTTTCGTGACATTTCTTCAATTTATTAAAATGATGCTGAAATCCCATCCTGCCCTACAGAGTGCTTACAGCACTTATATAATTTACCAAATCTTTTAGTGTACATCAATCATTGTACTCAATAGTTGTTTTCATAAACGGTGCCCAGAATAGACAGCTAATATGCTTTCTCAATAAAACATGGATAATATCTCTTTGAAAACAGTAGATTTGAAGGCAAGTAAATTTTACAAATTTCAAAAAGGGATTGATTCTGAAAAAAAAAAAATATCTGGTGTTATCAAAACTATTCATGTAACTTTCAGGAGGAATTTATAAAGTCATACTTTCAGATTTTGACTGGTTTCTAGTCACATCAGCTCAAGGCAAGATCTACAGTCACATCATCTTGAATAAAAATCAGGATTTTTTTCACTTTCTAGCGCATTTACTACTTGTGCTGTTGAAGGAAGGGTATTAAGTTTGATTAGTCAGTTTTCAGATCCAGTACTGAAAAATCTAAATTCATAGCTAAAGAGAGGAAACAGAGCACAATCTGAAAAAGATGGCAATTTATAAAGACCTAGTCATGTGCAAATCCTGTCTGATATCAAGTAAGATTTAGGGGAATGTTGGGAAGTTTGTCTTGGTTGGTTTGGTTTTTTTTTTTTTTAGGGGTGGGGGTGGAGACAGGTTATTTTGCTTCTAAATGGAGCAGAAGTGATGGGTGTATTATCAAGGGACCAGGGTGGAATACTAAGATGCTTTTTGCTGGAGTTACTTATCAGAGAGGAATTGGTCTTCAAAGCTTTTAGAGGTTTTGCTGTTGCAGAATCTAGGTGGTTTTAGAAGGCAAAAAGTTAGGCATGCTGACCGTAACTTTATGCATGTATGAGCAGAGTGTCAAGAGAAGTCATGATGCAGAGGTAGAGTTAAGTCTCAAAAACACAGGCAACCACAACGACTCAAACTGATTCCTGCAGGGTATTGATGTAACTGGGAACTCAATAAGCTCTTTCCGTTCTCTTCTCCAGCAAATTTTCAGTTTTTCAACAGCTACTTTACTCCTTTTGACCTCATTTAAGCTGTTAGAGGTAAAAGCTGTCCCCAGCCCCCTGGCCTTGTGGAGACACATCAAACAGGGAAAAGAGGAATTTGCTTTCAAATTGCAGAAATGTTCTGCTAAACTCTAATGAACGAATCACCTCTAACACTGTGTTTTATTTGCCTTTTTTTTTTGGGGGGGGGGAGGAAGAAAGATGAGAGATGTGTGGAAATTAATTTCTTCTCAGTGCTTTTTCCCACTGAAAGAAATCCTACTGCTAAAATTGGAACTTGTGTCCTCAATTCAGTTCCATTATAGATGGCAGAAACACTTGGATTACGAACCACAGGCTTCACTAAAGAAGCTGAAACATTACTCCATTGTAAAGAAAAAGAAATACTGAAGAAGAAATCTTCTTTCTTTGTTGATTTACTTTAGTTTTGGTTGAGATCACCCAAGTTACCCATCAATATTCTGAAGTACTTTCCATAGACTTAAGAACAAGTTACTAATAATACTGTCAATTCAGAAGAAATGTGGATGTAATCTAACGATGTCCCAAGCTAACAAAATTCTATGTGATGATGCTAGTAAGGTCAACAAGCCTGAGGTTGATTCTTGATGAGTGACAGCATATACTATCTGAACATAGTGTTTTACTAACGTAGCCATGCAGTTTCTGTATTGGATCAGGCTGGTGACCAAGCAGAGCAATGATGCAGTAGAGAAATATTGTAACTTGTTCCAGGTAAGGCACTGAAATAACATTCTTTTGTTAAACTCTTCTCATCACTCTAGCCATCAGCATTTGCAAATCATCCTACCGAAATTGTATGCAATGTTTTTTTTAATAAGGTGAGGAATAGTGGTCTGGCAGTACTTGAGATGAACAACACTATTGGCAAAAGTAATCCATAAATGTTATACAGAAATGGATAGGTGCAAGCAGTCTGTGTGATCTTGGAAAAAGTGAAAAAAACCCCAGTATAACCAAAGCTATCTGTACACACACTTCACAGTTACCCAGAGCTGCAAGTGTACGCATTATACAAGCTGTACAATAAATCTGTCCAGAATGTAGACATATTTAAGCTGGTTGTTGAAGATTGAACAGAAGAATATTTTGTACACTTTTTCTCTGCTTATCAATTAAGTAATACAAATTTAAAAATATTTATCATGAGCAATTTTTCATACCACATGAGGGATTAAGACCCTGTGAAAGTACATTTCTTTTTTTTCCAAAGTTCTAATATTTCCCTCACTGTTATTTCTCACTGTATATCTGTTATTTTATTACCCTTAGGCTTGAAACTTTTATTCAAATTATTAGGTTTTCATTTAAAGAAAATTGCCTGAAACATTTGGGATATTCAGAAGCATTTCTGATTTTGCTTATAGGTAAATTACACTGAAACTTTTATAAATGTTTTCCATATTCTTTCCTCTCTCCTTCTTGCATATTCTTCCATCCTTGCTATTTTTAATCCACTCACTGTGGTATCATGCACATTTGGAAAGCCTGTACCTGTCATTCTGATGGGAAACATGCTTAGACCTTCACTGAAACCAGCTAAAGAACAGGTCATGCTGGTGTGAGTAATAATCTGTTCCCACTGACAATCAGACTGTCATAGTCTGATTATTTTTCTTATGCTCTTTCTTGCAGCTAATGTCAAATAGTAGTTATTGGAAAAAAATGCCAAATTGTGAATCTAGAGATTTGTTTTCCTGTGAAACTAACATTAACATTCACATTTGTCTGTTTTCTCATCTGAGAACCTAATAAAGCTTTGGAATATACAGCATAACTGTTACTGAATGCACTTTAGCTACAGATTGCATCCACAGCTATTTTTAATAAAAATTACATTACTACCTGCTGAGACTTCAAGTTGTGCATGCAAAAAGAGAAAATTAGAACATAAGTATTGAGTGGAGTGAAGTAAAGTTTTTAAAATACAGTAACAAATAACTGCCATTATATCCCTCTCTTGAGTGCCCTTAAGTCAACCAAATGGCCTGTGGTGTGTTCTGTAGACATGCAATTGGGGGCAGTCATAGACCTGGTACACCTAGCTCAACAGTGGTTGACTTTGGCCTTATTTTGCTACAGAATAGACAGGATGCTTCCATTTGCAGTGTATCACATTAACATATTTCAGAATGTTAAGCTTATTTTTTCTAAACAGAACATCCATTTGTTTTAAACTGAAGGTTTGAAAATTCCAACGGTTGTGTTTGTAGCTAGGTAGATGACTGACATATAGCAGTATGTTCAAATGTATCTGGTGTATTTTAAGATGAGTTTCATTAAATGTAATAATCACATACATTTATTATCACTGTGATTTTAAATTGTGCATCAAGATTTGCTTAAATTCACCATGCTCTAAGCATTATCAGTTCTGATTCCAATCATAGCTTGAAGGAATTGAGAACTTTCTTTTTTCTTTTGAAGAACTTGAAGGGTAAATGCAGCAAAGTAATGTTACTCAGGCATGAAATTTTTTTCTTTTTTTTTTTTTTTTTTTTTTTTTTTTCTGATTACTAAAGCTCTGCTCATAGCTGATCAGGCAGCCCTGTATTGTTTTTTACATAGGCAATCAGATTTTGAATTTGGCATTCATTTTCTTTAGTGATTATTGAGAGGTAATTACTTTTGATTCCATAAGGTCAAAGATGTTTTCGAGCAGCTTCTTAAACCAGCGCTTGAAATGCCAGCAATATGAAATTCATATTTCAGGGGAGGAATACTAGGGCTCTGTAATCTTTCCAGAGGTACAGGCAATGTATTGAAATGCTACTCAAATGAAAGAGCCTAGAGGTGAAAGGAAAGCAGAAACCAGGGATTTTTCTCACCTCATCTTAGACATGTGCAATGTAGACATCAATGTCTGAGAGAAGCAGAGATTGCTGATCAGATTCCCTTTATAGTCCAGGGAGAGAAACAGCTACTTTTAGAGCTGGATGTGTTTGATGGAATTTGGATGTTTTCTTTGGAATGATATGGATCCCACCTAAGAAATGTCTTTTTCTCTTCTTTGACTACAAAGGGATAGAAAAATTATAGTTTAGATGCAGACATGTAGATAGCTATGTCTGGTTAAATAAATACCTCTTTGAAACACTGCAAACAATGGTAAGAACAAATAACTTTGCATTTAAAATGCTGGAAATATACAATGACAATGTTAAGGTGCATCTGAATATTGTAATGAAAAAGAAAAACCAGAAGTTCTTTCTGTAAAAAAATGCTTTGCTTTTCAAGACTAAAACAATAAAATAAAAAAACTCTTTAACACTCATCACTTGCTCCTATGCAGTCTTTTACTAACAGCTTTAAAAACTGTCCACAGCTCATCAACACGACAATGTTCTGATGTGTAAAAGAAAGGAAAAGCTCTGATGAGCCACAAAGAAAAAATGAGCTGTACTAACAAAAGTTTCTCAGCAGTGGGTAAACCTGAAGGAGCTAGTTTGACACCTCAAAAGGAAGCAGCACACATCTTTTAAAGTAGTCAGACAAGAAGCTGTGAAATTCCACCCAGGATTATCTATGTATAACCATAAAGTGATTTTCATTAACTTCATTCAGAGGTAATAACAGTAGTAGGCACAGCTGTGTAATTCAACCAATGTAATATTAATTAGATTTATTCACTTGAAAAAAATTTATTACAAAGTAAGTACTCTATGTTATCACAGTTGTTATCATGTTTGCCTTCTTGTGCAAAAGCTCCATGCCTTCGGTCAGCCTCAGTGCTGTTTTCTGTATCATTCTCCCTATAAGAAGAGGGTCTCATGATTGCATACATAACATAGCTTTGATTGATATGGAGTCATTAGCATGTGTTCCTAAATGCTCACAATCTTATTGTCCAAATATCTTTTTTAGGTATCTTGTATTATTACTTTTTAGAATCCTCAATGTGATCTCAACTGCCATTTTTAAAATTATGCTCAGTTCAATTTCTTCAGTTTAACATTTAGATTGCCTGTTTGTCAGTTTTGTAGAGATGTGAAATCTTTACCAGTCCTCCCAATAACAAAGTAATGCTGTCTCTTTGCAAAATTTTGCTTCTTAGCTCTCTTATAAGTTAATATAAATAATTTAAATTAATATACTCTTCCTGAGACTTTATGATGCATACTGTTGACCTTTATCAGAGGGAAAAAGTGGTTGTTCAATTGCAGGTTTTGACGTTTTGCTCCTAGACAGCCTCTAATCCATGACAATACTGCCCTATCTCCCAAGCTTAATTAGCTCATTTAGGATTCTCTTCAGAAAGATCTTGACAATGACTTCTTGAAAGTGTTTCTTCCCTATTCTTTATTTTCCTCTTACACACAAAGATGTGCTGCACTGAAATAAGACAATGTAACAGAGAGAAGTAGAAGAAATTTGTCAACATCTTGAGTAGGTGTCATCATTGCCTTGGATTTTCTGGCTTTGGAGACTGAATTTCTTACATTGATTGTTTTTAATCTTGACTGATATAATTTTTTTACTTTACAACTAAATCCAGGTTAATATCGATTGTTATGAAAAACTTTGAGAATATTAACTGTGGTGGAATCAGTACACTTTGTTTACAAAGTGGGATTTTTTTTTTAATTTTTTTTTTTTTGACTTTAGTTTCAAATAATAATATTGGATCATTCAGATTTGTTGAGACAGCCTACGTCAGTATGTTTAATAAATTTTTTTAAATTTTCTTTTTCTTCATAATATATGTTGATAAACCTGGACCTATAATAGTATATAAAACCAGAATTAATTTTTAGAATAATATCAGAATAAAAATAATATTTTAGAACTTTCTTTCAGAGACACTTTTTGAAATAAGAGAGATTCTTTCTAACTGAAAAACAGCAAGACTTTAACATTGTGAAATTCTTCTCAAAAGAGGAATGCTGTATTTTGCAGAACTCTAAAGCAATATAAAGGTCTGCTTCGTAATCTGACTGCCTTGAAAACATTCTAAAACCTATTTACTGGGAAAGGTGCACAGGAAAACCATACTGGTGGTGCCATATGGAATAATTACAGTGACAGCCCTCAAAGGGGTAAAGCACTGCGATGTGTTTTGTACAGTCAGAGCAGTAAATTAATACCCCAAGGATTAGCTTGCCAAAGTCTGAAGTAATCAGTAGTACAATAAATGTATCACAAACACTGAATTTTACCCAGCAAAAGTGACACTGTCCTGCTGTACTGGATTGCTAACAGGAATGATCTATCTGCTAAGGAGGAGCTGAGGCAGGTCAGGCATTTGACCATATTCCAAGTGACCACATTAAGACAGGTAACTGATCATGATATCACCATAGTATCTCATGTATTTATTTATCATTTTGTATGCCTCTTGTTGTAGACATGTTGAAGAAATGCCTCCCAATCCTGTGAATGCTTTATAATAGGTAATGACACAATGACCCTGTTTGTCACGTAATCCTTTTCCATATAAATGCTGGCATTTTTCAGATTTTCATTCGCTCTGTTTCATGATGATTTCAGGCAATGTTTCCAGTGAGTCTGAGAAAAGAACTTTGATCACCCTGTATTTTTTAACACATTGTAATAAAACATTGTAGAATATGGCTATGTAAATCCTCACTTTTGCAATAAGCAACATGTTGAAATACATTTAAACAAGGATTCAGCATTGCTTAATTCATGACTAAATTGAGTTTGATTAAGTTAGTGTGGCTAGCTTTTTGTATTTTTATTTTTATTGGTAGGAATGGTCCTTTTAAATTTGTAGAATTGTCTTAATTATGACTGATAAAATATTTTTTAGTTAAGTAGATGGCTTTTTGAAATTTTATATGCTGTATAAGGATTTATGCTTTAACAGGACATTTTTTTATCACATTGTTAGAAGACTGAGTATCAGAGTCTATTTTACTATGAAGCAAAAGTTTTTGCATTCCAAGAGAAATTTGCAGAATATAAGACGTATAAATAAACGTCAGAGCTGGAGAGCCTATACTCTTGAAATGATTCAGATGATTCACTTTCTTTAAGTACTAAATACATGTTCTTGTGCTGCGTACTGAATAGCTGCAATAAACACTGCATTTATTTTTATAATGACTATGCTTCAATGTTTTGATATAAAGCTATTTTTGCCTGGAGACCTTAATTTTGGGAATGTATTAATAGCAGTGAGATGAATACAGACACTCTGTCTGCTTTGTGATAAGGCTAAATTAATACCCAAAGGATTAACCTTCAGCATGGAGATGGAGTGTACTGATTATTATTTTATAAATTAGTATTAAATGCTCTTTAAAACGTGATTCCACCAACCAGTTTGCTGGGGCAGGGATGTAGTGGGGGGAGGGAAACACCAGAGCTACATGAATAAAAGGACTGGTTCAAACTCAGCATCTTTTTACCCCAGAAATATCTGCTCTAACAATTTCAACAAAGTGTTTTGCTTTGTTTTTTCCCCCCACTTGTTTCTTGTTTTTACCCTCATTTTCTGAAAGGACTTAGTTGATATTCTGTAAAATTTATATTTTCCTTCATCAGTGCTATGTTAACAAAATAACTCAAATTCTGGTGCCAACCATACACTAACAAAGTGATATTCTGAAAAGTATCTCTTCTACAATACAGAGTTCCCGTGTTTCAAATTGATCCTTAGTATTTTCACATAGACGTTATTCAAAATACTTTGCCTATTAAACTGAAACATATTTCTGAAGTCCAAAAAATGCAATCTGATAGTTATAAGACTTTATTAACCATCAGTTAAATTAAAATTATTTTGCCTCAGTGCATTCCATACTCTTTATATTAAGATTTTTCTGCAGTGGTCCAGATTTCCTGGTTATGACTGTCAAAAGTGAATGGATAAGCTTTCCCAGAAACAAGAAGCACATAAGGAGAGGATTTGCTGGGGTGGTGATGGAGAAAAACACAGGTGAATAATCTTCTGCCTTCACTACTCTAAATATAATTCACTGTTACCACATTTTTAAAGTTACCTCACCTGACGAATATCCATATTTAAATGACTGTTTATTTGACACCCACCTCAGTTTGATTCTACGAAATACAGTCTCTCATTGAAAAAGAGAAAAAAAGAGAACTGTAACAGAGGATATCACAGAGGACTATCACAGAGGATAGTCATTTTTAAAGCAGGATGACAATAAAAATGTAGTGGAAAGTTAAAAACAGTAATGTGTCTACTTTATATAGTCTTGGTTAGTTTTATATTACACTGGTACACACAGAATCACTAAAAATCAATAGTATTGCAAAAGAAACTAAGTGAGAAAACAATGAAACATAGTATTATATATTTCACAATAAGTCAATCTGCTGTATCATACAAGTTTCACCCTGTGTATTACCTTGAAAGTACTTTAAGGTTGAAAACTGCAGTGCTCAAGCATTAGGAAATTGAGTGCAAAGGATTCTCTGTGAATAAAATAACACTTTATCATATAATTAATGACTACCATAATGCTTGGTAGAAAGTGAATCTTTAAATCTCTCAGATAAAAACAGCATTCAAGAAATTTTCCTCATTCATTTCCTTTTTCTGTAATTAGGAACTTAAATCTCTCACTATCTACACACACCTACTGGCTGTTACAGTGGACCCAAAAACCCAGAACCTTGTCTTTTGAATAAACAGAGGAGTTTGTAACAAAGAGAAATTTAAGACAGATTAAACACTGAGGTTAGATTTGGTCCTTAGACAGGTAATAGGTGGAGTATGTGCAGTGCTTTCTGGAGAAGCTGACTAATGATCAAGATTGACCAAGAGAAGTTACAGATTGCAATTATACCAACTGAGAAACTCCCCATGATTTGCAACTTGAAAGATTTTAGATTGCATTTCTGATGATGTTTAAGTGAGACCACACTATACTGATTTGTGACACTTATTGAGAAGGTACCTGGTTTTACAAACTGTAAATTAATTATAACCTATACATTTAGCCTTTAACTGTAAGCTCTTGAGAGCTTTTAAAGCTTTTTAAAAAATTTTGTGGAAGAATTTTCTTATTTCAAGTAAGTAAATTGTGTACCAAACAACTATGGATTTTTTTACCCTACCATTTATGAACAAAGCATAATGGTGCAATGGATAAAAGTACTTCAGCACTGCAAAGACATGTCTAGAGTGTACTATAGATACACTGAAGCTTGCCTTGAAGTCACTATTTCAGGTACAATAGGTAACTTCTGAGGCAAAAAAAAACCACTTTGGCTAAATTGCCCACCATCAGCTCTGTTACTTCAGGACTGACATATCCCACAGCAAGGCAAAAGGAGAGGTTGATACCTTTTTGCATGCTCTCTGGAGTCTCACAGTCATCTCAGAGTGTTTACTCCTCTCCAGGATCTGACATCCCTATAGTGCCAAGTGTGTCTGAGCTGAATTCTTTTGGACATTCATTTTTTCAAAAGCTAGACCAAGGGAATTTTGAATGTTTTCTAACTGCTTCTATGCAGATGTTTCCAAGTTATTGAACAGGTACATCTATATTCATATGTTTTTTTATAAATTCAGTTACATGTTTTCTGCTTTATAACCTTAGTATTTTCAGGACACAAAAGATAAGATCATGACCTTTACAGTAATTTTGTTTTGATGTATTAAAATATGCAAGTGATGGATTTGGATTTTTATTTTTCCATAAAATCTCATTTATCAGAAAAACACAGTGGGATTGGGATTTTATTTTTTTTTTTTTAATATGGAAAATAAAATATTTCAAAAAGATCATTCTTAGTAAAATATCTAGTTGGTCTAAGAGAAAATTCAAAACTTCTCAAGTGAAAAAAAGTATATGGAGGGTTTAAAGAGACTAAAAACATTCTTCCTCATTAAAATATGTCTTAAATTTGGGCTGTAGAGGGATGTACTTTCAGATAAAGTGCTCTAGGTGTAACTGATCACTGAATTTGCTGTTTTTCTGTGTGAGGCTGGGCAACATGTAAATATTCCAGTACTTCTTTCTGTTCTTGTGATTATCATTGTACTGCACACGCTGTGTCAGTATCTCAGTAGTCAATCCATTCCTGCAGCAAAAGCAAAAATTAAAAATTTCTGTGTCCAGTAAACAAAACCAAACAAGATGAGATCACCAAGACCTCTTCTGTGGTTTTAGATAAAAATATTCCAACTGTAGTAGAATGCTTTACAATCAAATTTTTTTCAGGTTATCTGTATTTTGAAGCTACTGTAATAGAATAATATACAACACTTGTGCAATAGCTGAAAAACTCTGTATGATGTTCCCAATCTTTACAGATGATATATTTCCTTAAACATTAATGTCGGGGGCTATGCTTTAGGATGTCTATTATTATCTCACTTTATGAATACAGGTTATTCATCTTCATAACAAATGCTTTCTTGGAAAATAAAAAGTACCCCATACTTCTCTCCATGTCAGAACTCCACATATTGCCACAATTTTTCCTGATTTGCATAAATGTTATTGAGGAAGGAATTACATCTTGTACTAAAAAAAAAAAAAAAAAAAAGGAAGAAGAAGAACAGGTCTGATCTCCAGAGCAGTACATTGAGGTTTCTGCAAAGGTGGTAAAAAACTGCTTGAAGAGCAGCAGCATTTTTACCTCACAAATGTATAATCTCTATGAAATATTAAGCTCAAACTAATTTGGAGATGGCAGATTGGTGTATAGAGCCTGAAAGACGCAAACAAAATTTACTGCCTAGCTAGTGCTAGTAATAGTACAGACTCTACTAAAACTTTATGATACTCTTTCAAAGATGAATAAAGTAATTTTACATTCCACTTATTTATTAGCTATTTGCATCAGTACAATGGTGAGTAGTACAGAAGTCTGAAGGAGAATAGTGTAGGTGAATCAATAATTCATGGCTCTGAATGACAGAACATAGCAGTCTCCTGAAATGTCAGCATGCAATGCAAAGCCTATTAGTGAAAGGTCCTCTTTTCACAGGAAAGTTAAATAATTATTAGTCAGAACAACAGAGTACAAATCTAAATATTTAGCAGCAGAATTCTTGAAAGTCTTTTTTATTAGTACATCCTAGATAAATTCATGTTTCCAGTACAGTGTATGTTTATCTTTATGCCAGAGAATGAGGGGGTGAGCTGTGAATCATAATTCACAGCATCCATGGAGCTAAACAGAAGTGTGGCCTGGATGGTTGGGCAGTGAGGTGGACTGGGAGCTGGTTGAACAAAAGAAGCCAGTGAGTTGCACTCAATGGGATGGAGTCTAGTTAGAGGTCTGTTTCTAGTAGACTCCCAGGATCAATAATGGGACCAGTACTATTCAATATATTTATTGATGGCCTGGATGAGGAAATAGAGTGTACTATCAGCAAGTTTGCTGATGACACAAAACTGGGAGGCGTGGCTAACACCCCAGAAGGCTGAGCTGCCATTCAGAGGGACCTGAACAGGCTGGAGAGTTGGGGCAGGGAGAAATTTATTGTATTACAACAAGGGCAAGATTAAATCTTGCATCTGGGAAAGAACAACCCCAGGTACCAGTATAGGCTGGTGACTGACCTATTGGAGAGCAACATATGGGAAAGGTACCTGGGGTCCTGGTGGAGGGATGACCATGAGCCAACAATGTGCCCTTGTGGCCAAGAAGACCTCGGGTAGATTAGAAGGGGTGTGGCTAGTAGGTCAAGAGAAGTTCTTTTCCCCCTCTACTCTGCCCTGGTGAGGCCACATCTGGAATATTGTGTCCTGTTCTGGGCCTCTAAGTTCGAGGACAGGGAACTACTTGAAAGAGTCCAATGAAGAGTGACCAAGATGATTAAGGGAGTGGAACATCTCCCTTATGAGGAAAGACTAAAGGAGCTGGGTCTCTTCAGCTTGGAGAAAAAGAGAATGAGGGGCAACCTTGTTAATATTTATAAATATGTAAAGGGCAAGTGCCAGGAGGACAGAGGCAAGCTTTTCTCAGGGGTGACTAACAATAGGACAAGGGGTAATGGTTATAACCTGGAGTATAGGCAGTTCCATATAAATGTTAGGAAGAATTTTTTCACTGTGAGGGTGACAGAGCACTGGCATAGGCTGCCCAGGGAGGTTGTGGAATCTCCTTCCCTGAAGGCATTCAAAATGCATCTGGATTAATTCCTCTGTGACCTGCTGTAGGTGACCCTGCTCTGGCAGAGGGGTTGAACTAGGTGATCTTTTGAGGTCCCTTCCAAACTCTTAACTTTCTGATTCTAGGATTTTAAGATAATGTGACTTCTTTGTGTTGTCATATGGAAAGCAAAGATAGTTGGTGGTCACAAATTCCCCTTTTCCATCTGCATTTTCAACTAGGAGTCAAAAGACTTGGGTTTGATCTCTTACTTTCTGCTTACCTGTGCCCAGGCGCAACCAAGTAAAGTCAATTCTCATGCCCAAATGTGAGATGTAGTTTTTAAAAGTACATTTACTTCTGAAAGGACCATTAACCATAATATTTGGATATATAATGTATATATTTTGTTACAAGTAGAGAAGCTAAATATCAGGACTTAGAATTTTGCAGGTGAAAGATCAAGGTAAGCTAGCACTTGACCATGACCCCATGAAAGGATAATAATAGCCATATGCAATGCCAGTATAAATCGACCTGCAAAGTGGACAAGAGCGAAAATGTGCAGTGGAAGAAATGAAAAATAGGTATCTAATCAAGGTCTCTCCCTTCACAGTCACTCTGAAGTGTTCATATCACCAGCAATGAGATAGGGACAAATTTCTTCATGAGAAAAATTAATCACCTGCTTTATGATGTACTCTTAAAGGTGTCTTACAGGTATAAGAGGACTACTTTGTTTCTCACTCTGGCTTTACATTTATAGTAAGCAAGCAAGGTATCAGGTGTCTTTACTCTTTTGTTCTTGCTCTGCATTTGTTCCTGTAGATCAAAATAAAGCCAATACCAATTCAAGTAAAAACAAGCGCAAATCATACTAAATGCTTAATTTCTAACAAATAAGTTTAAATAGCAATTAGATTGTAATGTGCAACAGCCTACTATTATATATTCAAAAAGTTCAGATTCCTTGGTATGTTCAGGCTGATGAAGCCACCTGTGGGATTTATGGCTGCTTTGAGTCACCAAAGCAGTGCTTTGCAGCTAAAACACCTCAGTATCCCTGCCCTGCTGCATGGCATGTGCTGCTTATTGCACTTTTTTACTACTTGAATGTAATGATAAACATTTTTTCTGTGCAGCTTACACACTCATTTAGATCACAGCTCCTTTTAGCATACTGAATACATTCAAATACCCAGTTATTCCAGGATGAGTTTGACTGAATTTGGTTTCTCAAATTGAGAAAATATAATTATTTTTTTAGTCCTGATTTTTATAGATTTCAGTTTAAAATCTGCTGTCTTGGGTTTGATTTTTTTTTTTTTTCTAAAAAAATGCATCTACCCTACCTATGTGTAATTGCCTTATCCTGCCTCATAAATGGTATGGTAACCAATATAAAACATCTGGATCAAAAGCAATGGGCTGGAATTTCAGATACACAGCAAAAGACAGTGTTTGGAACACGTTCTAATAGCTGCTTAAGTGGTAGGAACACAAGAATTATGTAGGCAGAATAAGATACTTGATGTTACTTTCAGCATAGCAATTGTTATTTAAATTGCTATCCATTAACTCCCTGCAAAGGCTAAATAATAATTTAATTGATTTCTCGTAAAGTACTAAAATATCACTGTGTGAACCAAACGCCAGTTTTGCGAATTACAGAACTCCAAGTAAATGGGAAATAAACAAGCATCCAGTGAAAAAAAATATATAATTTTACTTTTTGCTCATGCAAATCCGTCTGAATGTTTGGAGAATATGGATATTTGGGTGCTCCTGGTGAAAACATACTACAGCACCATACAATTACACCCGGTGTCTTTTCCAATGTTAATATTTTCCGAGTACTGATTTTTGTTCCCTTAAACCATAATATCCATTTCTTTTTTGTTCCTTTAGCTGAATTTATCAATTTCAGGGTTAGTGATAAGTAAAATTAACATTTTAGTTTAGCTGCCTACGTGTACTGGGTTATTCTGTACTTTAATTAATATAATAGCCAAGGCAGATTGCCATTAACACCTCCATCCTAACTCTGTTTCCTCCAGTACAGGGAAGCCCAAGAATGGGCCTTGGAACAGGGTGCTGTCTTGTAGAGTACTGATTGTCACTGGCCATAATTATCTCAGGAGGATGCTCAGAAACAGTACAAATTCACAGGAAGCAGTTTATGGGTATGTAGCCCTAGGCTATGTTTTACTAATATAGATGCATTTCTTGTGACTACTTTCATGCCATACTGAGGAGTGAAAGTGTCACTGTAAACACATCCACTAACTGAAAAATAGATAGATAAGCCACCATTGCCAGCTTTTGATGGACTCATCCTTGAAGATCACCAGAAATGTACTGAAGAGTAAATTTGTACTCTCAAATGGATTCCAAAGGCTTTCTGAACACTCTGTGAGGACCAGGGAGGTGATCTTACCCGTGTACTCAGCCTTGGTGAGGTTGCAGGTTGAGCACTATGTGCTGTTTTAGGTGGCATAGTATAGGAAGGACATTGAGGTGCTGGATAGGGTGCAGAGAAGGGCAACCAGGTTGTTTAGGGGCCAGGAGAACACCTCTTACAAAGAGAGGCTGCCGGAGTTGGGGTTGTTCAGACTGGAGAAAAAGAGGCTGAGTGGATCTTATTGATCTCCACAGCTACCTGAAAGGAGAATTTAGTGAGGGTGGTGTTGGCCTCTTCTCCCTAGTGACTAGTGATAAGACAAGAGGTAATGGGTTCAAGTTGTGCCAGGGGAGATTCAGATTAGATATTAGGAAAAATTTCTTCACTGAAAGAGTGGTGAAGCATTGGAAAAGGTTGCCCAGGTTTGTGGTGAAGTTACCATCCCTGGAGGCATTCAAAAAAGGGGTAGATATGGTGCTTCAGGATCTGGTGGTATAGGACTGATTGTTGGACTTGATTTTGAAGGTCCTTTCCAATGGTGATGATTCTATGAAAAACACACTAGTTACTAGTTAAAATAGTGATCTTAAGAATTTCATCATCATATATTCGCATGCACATAAATATATACATGTATGTACACATTATATACACATATGGCACCTCCACATTTAGTAGAAGCCTGTCTCAAACACAAAGAAGCTGCATATCTTATCTTTCTGTTATTTTTCCTGCACAGCTATTTCACAGTGCAACAGTAGATAGAATAGTCTTCATATTATGGAAACTTAGTTTTAGCTGACAAAGATAGCAGAGAGTCTTAGATATACAGCATTTCATTATCTAAATTGAATTTTGCTCTAAAGGTGTCACTCAAGCTATTATGACCCAGGAACTTTAAGCAATGGTATGTTTTTCTTATATGGATCGTTTACTAAGTCTTAATGAATATATTTTTAAAGCATGTTTCATTGTGGAGTTGTATAAAAGTGCCATGGCTCTCTATTTCTTTACAAAAGTAAAATCAGCTTTTTTCATAATATTTCAGAATTTATCCATATTAATAGGAAAATTACCTAATTTTTGCTTTTTAGTGTGGTTTTCTCCATAAAGTCTTTACCAAAGGGAGCCTTCAAATTCTAAATTTTTCTCTACGAGCTACATGATATGAATTCCTCTCGATGTGTTGATATGTTCTAACACTGTCTGCCCTGTGGGTCCATGCAGTGAAATCTGATAGATTTAATGATAAGGTTAAAGATGTGTTGAAGTCTAGATAACAAAACTATACCTTGAAAATACCTCTGTGTACCTCTGATACAGGATCACTGTTTGTTGTATTAATCCATACCAGTCATCCCTGGGATCTGGTCCCATGTGGAACTACAGAGAACAGCTGTTGGTTTTGTTTTTATAGCTATAGTTAGCTCTCTAGTGTGAACCCTGATTAAACTAGAATGAAGCAACATTGGTCTAAGCAAGTAGCAGGCTTTAGAAGTAACAAAACTAATTTAAATGTATTAAAAACTCTGACTCAAAATCATGTCCCTGTTTGAAATATTATGTGACTTTTTTTTTTTTTTTCAGAGGTATCAGGAGCAATCTGGGATATGGAAACAGAAGTAGAGATAGTATGGAGTGTAACAGAGTAGTGAAGGTCAACTCACATGCTCAGGCATTTTTTAAATAATTGTTTTTAAATAACATGGGGTTTAATATGTCCTATAAACCCAATATAAACAAATGCTTTCTCTACCTCTCATTTTAGCCATTGCCAAACAGGTTCGGCGAGGCCTGTGCAAATCCAAACTGCACAAACTGGCACAACAAAACTGCACTTAACATGTGCCATAGCCCAGTCTGTGACTTTAATGTAGTGTTGATTGAGTATCCAGTGAGTAAAGTTATCTTTAAACTCACAGTGGGTCAGCCTCGTATATTTTTCATATTCGGCATTGGAGCAAAGACAAACCTGTTCTAAACTGCATCCATCACAGGTGTCCCCAGGCTACAAAAAGGCTAGCAAGGAATTATGCTTTAGTAGGAAATCCTCATGCCATGATCCAACCCCTTTCTTTTAGAAGTGCAACCTCTATTAAAAGCAAAGAATACTTGTGATATCACTGGAGCTTATGATATACTTTACGACACCATATATATATGCATATATATATATATAAATGATCTTGCTTGTATTTCATACAGGAACTATACAGTAGTAAAACATGACAAAATAACTGTTTAGCAGTTTGTTGCATGAGAAAGGCACGGTCTGTTTCCTTATCAATTATGTTGTTCTGTGCCTTGTATAATTTCTGTTAGAAATATCAGGCAACTGAAATGTTCTCCTTTCATATAAAGATGTGGAGACTTTGGCTGATAGGCACAGTCAAAACTATGTTTTTTCTATCAGTACTGGATCTTGCAAATATAAATAAGTGAAGCCAGGACTTTCCTTCAAATGATAGCCTTGCCTCCAGCAGGAAATACATAGTCCCTACTTACTCTAAAGTGTTATGCAATGAGGAAGAAGTGTTTACCAGAGTAGAATCAGATCCACGACAGAGGTTTGTCTAAACTCAACCTTTATACCACTTCCCTCTATCAAAATTTCAAATCATAGCATAATTAATAACCTGTCCAGGAAGTCTGTTTCTTAATAATAACACAATGTAGACTTCATCTTAAGAAATGGAGACACCCACATTGCTGATGTCTAACAAAGAGAAGAAACCTGTTTATGTACTTGAGGGAGTCTGACCATATTATTTCGGGTCTCATTCAAGCAAATAATGGAACAGTTTTCTTCCTAACACTTAGTCTGAATCTACTTTATTTTGGTTTAAAACATTTATCTTATGCCTTTTACATTCTTAAGAGACAGCTTATACTTGATTCGGGGTACTTTGCATTGTCTCCTTATTTCCAAAGGACTGGTAGGCAGAAAATAGCTTATGGAATAGAATGAAAACAAATAAATACTTTTTTCAGAAAAAAGGAAAATCTTTCTTCAAAGAAAACACAATTTTGTTCTCCTAGAATAAAATGTTACTTGCACAAGGGAGATAACGTAATAACACTTAAAAAACAAACAAACAAACAAAAGATTCAGGAGGTTTTCAGTTTAGAAAATAGTATTTCTAAAAGAAAAAAATTTTGCTGATGGGATCAAAATTCTCACTACAAAATAAGACTGAATGAAGACCCACTTTCTATCTCTGTCTCTAATCAGTTTTATTCTCTGTTTGCAAAATACTTTTTAGCAGACATTTCTAGTTTTTAATTAATATCTTGGTGATTAATGCGTTGATAACGTTGGAAATATTTTTCTGACTGAAATTTGATAAGTTTGTTTTCATTTTGATTAGTGTGGGGTTTTTTTTGTTTGTTTTTTTGGGATATTTTTGTTTGTTTAAATTTTCTGAAGAGAAAGAAATGCTCCATTAACCAGACTTTGAGGTAATTCCAGCCTTAGCAATATGTAAAAGTAGTCAGCCAAATTAGTCTCTAATTCTGTTTCAAATTCTGACTTTTAGGAATCTATAAGGATACCTTATTCTGCAAACACAGACTCAATCTATCCTCCTCTCTCTTTTATTAATTTGGATTGATTTTTTTTGGACTACTGGGAAAACTCTAGTCTCTAGTAATTAAAAAGCTATTACAAACAAACCAAAAAAAATTAGAACCTTGCTAGGTATTTTTCCAGACTCAAAATTTTACTATGTAATGACTACCAATGTTGCAAAATAATTAACATGAAGAAAAATTGTTAAAGATTACTTCAACAGCAAAATTTGTTTGTCTTGTATCCTGGTTGTTTTGGATTTCTCTTAGTTAATCTTAATAAGTATTTTTAAAAAGATTTTTTTTTTTCAATTTGATTACCCAAAAATGCACGGCATCTAGAATTCCATATTTTTTTAAGGAAGAAATATTTGCTTTACCTGCTATCAAAGAGACTGTAGCTATCTTTTGAGTCTGCACAATATTCTTCTTCCTCAGAACACAGAAACTGAGGAATACCTGCCCTGGAATCAATTGACCTTCATAAAGTAAGGGATGTCAGAGAGACAGAGAGAAGCCAGATATACTTTGGTAAAGACACAAGAACAGTGTTGAATGTTACAATATTAAATCTTCTATTTTGCTTGTTTGGAAAGTCACAGAAATAAATTGTAGGTGATAATTGTTTGAAGGCAGCTGTAATCTGCTTCTTTTCTGTTTCCTAGAGGAACTGAAATGTATCTATATTTTCTTAGAGAAAACTGAATGTATGTAACACTAAGTAAAAGCACAACATGGATGCAATTGTTGATTTTTTTTTTTTTTACCATTTCAGAAAAGAACTTAAAATAACAGCAGTGATAATAAAAATAACAAACAATGCAATTTTACACAGTAAAATAATACATTGTAGATTTTTACCCCTGTATAAATTGGGGTGTTCGTAATATGTTGAAAAGAGTATAGAAACCACTGTGAGGAATGTATCCCTTTAGTATTCAATATTGAGTTCTTTGGCTAATAAAGCCAAAGATATCTTCTCTTATGTAAAAGTATTGATACTTTATTCTAGGAAAAACAGTGTTTCTTGGAAATATTGGCATATATACTTGCCTACATACATCTTACCTACCAGTGATCTAACATAATGGTTGTTTTTTTCCTTCTCAGAAGAAAACCAGGCAACTAGAAGGAAATTCAAAAGTCACACTGGATATGAGCTTTTTCATTACTTGTAACTTGATCTTGTACATGTTGAAGGTGAAAAAGCCAAGGAAATCAAATAAAAGTTGTTGTAGCACTAGAGCAGAGCTTTGCTGTTACCATTGTGGTCTCAGCGCACACACAACAAAGTTTGCAGGAGGTAATATTTTTACATCAGCCAGTCTAGTTTTGAAGCAATTAAAGACAGGAGATCTGCAGTTGTGAAATAAAAGCAGAAGTTCCCAAAACTAAAGTCTAGTTGGAAATAATTGTCCATGTTTTAGTCAAATAATAAGCATGTTGATACGAAATGCCAGATATGTAGTACTTAGGTTTCTCTGATGTGTTTAGTGGTAACTACTGGAGATGAAAATTCACAGCCTTTCTCTCAGAATAGTTTATGCCAAGTCTGACAGTTAATCTAAGAAAAAATAACAGGCAATAATGAGTTATGAGGATATGAATTTACTGGTGGATGAGGAAAGACTGAATTTTCATATTCCTTATTTCTTTCCTTCCCATAAATACATCCAAAGACATCTGCTCTTCAGCAGAGACTTGGCTGTATCTGTGTTCAGCTTGTGAGCAATGTCTGGGTTTGGACTTTTGGATGCAGATTCTGCTCACCTATCATCTTTCAGCTGTTTACAGAGATCCTTAAGTTAGAAGTGCAGTTCCCTTGGACTCTATAATGTTTAATCGGAGAGAATTCCAGTTCTGCCCCCCTAACTGCAGTGTCTCTGGGGGTGCTCAGTTACCACTGGGGATGCAAAAGAAGAAGAGTAATGATGTGCATTTTTGAAAGATTATCAAAAGACAACCCTGTGACTACAGCAAGGCTATTCACTGGAGAATAAAAAGGTCATTTTAATTGAAATCAGAAATGCACAAAGGACTGTTACTCACCTTCAGGGAACTAACTGCAAAAATCAACAGAAAATATGTTAAGGAACAAAAACCTGGCTTTGATAGTTTATGGAATTACATTGTGGTATCTGTATTTTTAATAGTAATTTAAAAATAATTAATTCCCTTAAATTAGAAGAATATTGTCATGTAAATATATAATTATTAGCAAGATGTTTGGCAGAACTTAAATTGCCACTATCTACATGAACTCAATAAAGCCAGCAGGCAAAGAAAGGTAATTAGTTATCCTGTTACTTAATTTATCAAAGTTTTTTTTGTTTTGAAATTAACACATGCAATAAAGGTTAGAACACACTTAGATGAAACAAAACCAAAAAATAGACAAAAACCTCTACCTAAAGATATCATTCTGTGTATTCTACTTATTACCTTCAAACCTGGATACAGTCAGAGAAACTCAATTGCTTGTATTGCCACATGCCAGGCAAGACAAAAGCACTTTAGGATACATAAGAGCCAGGTATGAATCAATTATTAAGGCAAACAGAATGAGTAAAGTGAAGATTAAATTTAAATTTAAGGGGAAAAGCAAATGAATATCATTGCACCAGATAAAGGTGAAAGGTAGGCATATAAAAATGTAAAGTACTTTCCTGGGTAAAGGAGATAAAGAGTACACACTTGAAATGGAGATGAGCTGTATAACACAACTAAATTTGGGATATAAGAGCAACTATTTGAGGACAGGTAAAGCAGCTAAATTGAAATATATGATATTTGAAAAAAACCTGTATAAATAAATGAGTCATTCACTAAAAAAAAATGCAAAAACATGGGCTTAAACGAAATTTATTTTCACAGCTAAACCTGGGATATTAATATGAAAGGGTAATAAGGTATTTTTCAAGATGAACTACAAGAAAAAAAATTTTAACAAAAAAGCCCTGGCCTAACAGCAAGCTTAAATCCTGTTAGGTGCCACCAGAAATGCTTATAGACTCTAGTTTTACCAGTCCTCTTGCATTTATGACACATCAGCAATTAGCTGAATGTGTTTGCCTTGCATTATAGCTTCATATGTAACATAAATTCACTTCAGGTGGCAGGGATTCAGCTGTACTTCTACTATTTATTATTTAATAAATACTACTTCATCGCAAGGAATGGAGCAGATGTTAATATCTGCCTTTGATATAACAAATTATAGCTGCTCACAAAACCCAGATCTTATTCTTACCCAACTTTAATGACATTCAGATTCAGCATTGTATTTTAATACTCCTTCTGACAAGTGTTGGCTTTTAGTACATGAATAAACATAACCAGAGATATGTGGATTACGAATCTGCTAACACGTATAATTTATTTAAAAACTATTGACTCTTAAAATAACTTTCAAAGGAAAAGCACTTGGAGCTACACTTGAGACAGCTATCAAAATCTATTTATGAAATTAGGAGTGAAGGCACATTATAGACTGAGGTTATAGCTTTGTAGGATAAATAGCTCTATGAACGTTATGTAGGAGGTCATCTTGCCACAGATGGCAATTGGACTGTGAAATGATGGAACTTTTACAAAAACGCTGAGATGTCTTGAGTGGTATTAATGGAAGTTTAACTATGCAAGCAAAGAGTGGAAAATATAAAGGAGAGGAAATAAGACTGGGGGTATGTTTGTGGATGTGGCACACAATTGATTTTTAACTGAATGTGTGCATCAGCTGAAAGGGAAGGAAATAATAATGGTTCTGGCATTAAGTAATAGAGTCAAAGACGTATACTTAAATAACCTTGTACCACAAATGGATAAAGGCAAAGGAATTCAGAGGAGGCCATTTGTTCCCAAATTCTGTCATTTAAAAGGTAAGAAAAGCATGACAGTTTTAGGGAAAAAATAGAAAAACTTCATTATTTGGATATGTAAAAGTCAAGGGTTGGCAGAGTTTAGAGACAAGTGAGAGGGAGGGAGGAAAATTGGTGACACTTAGCACATAATGCCTCATTGCAAAAAATCTGTGAAGTAGGAAACATTACTAAAAGCAACACTCCTTCAGTGTTCTGAACAAATTGTGAATTTGTGGGGACAGAGATACTCTTTTTGAAAGTCTACAGATCAGCAAATCAGCCTTTAACTTTCTCTGAGTTTGTTACTGTTTTGCTAAGGTAGCAAATAGTGGATTTCTTTGCTGTCACCAGATTATTTGCAGAGGGCAAATTCATGCACATTGAGTTGTAGAATAAAAACTGATGAAAGAAGACCAGCCACTACAGTAGTTTTCAGTGTGTGATTTGTTTGTTTACTATCAAATATGTGCCTGTGTATGCCCCATTTTGTTCAATTAAGACAAAATGTTCTGTGGAGTGGAAGGCAGCCTGCTACCTGGGTTAAACAAAACCCAACTGAAGGAGGCTGGGATTGCTCCTTCCACTTCATAAGTGGCTTGGAGAGTCTTCTTGAGTTCAGGATGAGATGTGCAGGAAGTAAAAAAGAGCAGAGGGAAAATGCAGAGTGAGCACAGACTGCATTGGCAGGCACAGGGTAATCTTGGAGATAACCAGGGGACAGTACACTAAGGCCTTAGCAAGGAAGGAAGAAAAGGATTCCTTGTGGGAACAGAATTTTGTAATTCTGTTGCATTATCATTCTTCAAAGGCAAGGTAGACAAATTCACCCTAGGACTTTTCCCAATTGAACCTGACATCATATAGCTCCTCATAACATTTTAGGGTAAGATTCTAATGAATATGAACTGGCATATGAGCTGAACTACTGATGTTGCCTTTATTTATATCCCACGTATCTGACAAGGGATTTTACAAGAGTCCATACATTCAAATGCTCCAAAATATTATTTGCCAAAGAAATATAAAACCAAAAGTCTGTAGTGAGAATCTGGTCATCAATCAATCTGAAGTTAACAGTCCCTGGTCACTCTGCTTATAGTTTCTGATTCCATAGAGGTAATATCAGAGTTCTGTTTCTGTTCCAAAACTCTCATGTAGCTGACCATAGCAGATTGTCACTCGGACCACGAGGAGTGAGGCACCGGCACCAGTAAGGGCTGTGCCTTTAAACATGAGCTAGTTTGAGATGGACAGGGGGTTCCCGGAACCAGAGAAGCCCGCGGGAGGTCGGAGAGACCCGAAAGGAGTCGGGAATCGGCAGCTATCATGAGAGAGCCGAGGGGCTGAGGTGGCCGAGGGGCGTGCCGGGCAACCGCGGGAAATTTAGATTCAGTGGTGTCGGATGGCTTCAGTCGGACCGTGACGAGAGAGGCACCGGCGGCGGCATCGGCACCCCCACCCCACCCGCACCCGCCTCCGCCTCCGCAGCAGAGCGGAGGGTGCCATTGAGCTTAAGGGTAGGAACGGGAGCTCCGCCTGCCCGGCAGGTAAGGGCTATCAGTGGGCTACGAGCAGCCATCGGTGCCAGGCAGTCCCCGTGGCGGTTCGGTGATAGCACTCGGCGTTCAGGGTTTCAACTTGTTGAGGTCGAAAAAGGGGGTTGTGGTGGCTCATCTGGGCTTGTCCTGACAGTTCTTGTGGTTACTCAGTCACAGGTCCAGCGATGGTCACAGCCCCGCCAAAGGCTGTTGTCAAAATGAGATGTGGGGACCCAGGGAGAGGTCCCACGCAAACATGTGGGTGTCCAGGCCTGGGCTGCAGAGTGCCTGAGCCTGGCACTTGAAGGGTGTCAGAGGCAATGCCTGTATTACATGTGAACGATCTGCTCAGCATTGTGGCTGAGCTGTAGGAGAAAGTCTAAAGACTAAGGACTGTAAGAGTGTGGAAGGGACAGAGACTATGGAGCCAGACCCTACCATCCCTGAGGGGAAGACAGCAGGTGCAGGTTCCATGGGAATCCACCCATTACCACCTGGAAAAAGAAGGGGACCTAAGAGACAGGGAAGAATGGAAACAGGTTCCTCCTTGGAGAGATAGGTGAATCCTCTCCCACCCTTCCTCATCTCCCCAGTCAAGTATGGAGCTTTGGAAATTGAGAGCTAGGAGAATGAGGGTGGAGATGAAGGCTGTATCTGGAATAGCAATAAGAAGGACTTGCTGGAGGATTTCCAGTCTAATGTGGATATGGATGACAGGCAACCTATACCAGAGTTCTCACTGTCAGGTAGACAGACCTTCCCGCCATGTAAGAACCTCTTCCATGAGGAAGAGAAGAATTTTAGTTGTTAGAGACTTGCTTCTGAAGGGAACAGAGGGACCCATATTCTGGGTTATCACTGGGAAGCTCTGAATCTGGTCAGACTGTTACCTACTATTGATCTTAAAGACAGGTGGGGAGGAAGGTGCATCCGATAGTCTTAGAAGAATGAAGAGAGACTTCAGGGCCTTGGGATGGTTGGTGAAAAGGTCTGGGGCGCAAGTTATTTTCTCTTCCTTCCTTCCAGTTGTGGGCAATGACACGGGATGCAATAGAAGGATCTAGTTTGTAAATACCTGGCTCAGACACTGGTGCTATGGGCAGGGCTTTGGGTTCTTTAATCATGCTAGTTTTATAAGACACCAGGCCTGACAGTAATATGTGGGAGAGGCTTATCTTCCAGGGGGAAAAGGGTTGTAGGACAAGAATTAGCAGGGCTCACTCACAGAGCTTTAAACTAGATTTGAAGGGGGATGGGGTTGTTGTTGGGTTTACACTAGGGGGCAGCGTTTCTATTGTTAATGAAGACCAGAATGCCTCCCAGCCTCCTAGAATTCCCATTCCCGTACGGAATGGGAAATAAACAGAAGGAGTTAGAAATCTATGTGCTCGTGGCAATTGCAGAGACATGGTGGGGCAGCTCACATGACTCACAGGACTGGACATGGATGGCTATGTGCTTTTTAGGAAAGACAGGTCAACAAGACTAGGTGGTAGAGTTATTCTTTACATGAGAGAGCAACTAGAATGTATTGAGTTCTGTCCAGGGGTGGATGAGGAGTGAGTTGAGAGTTTGTGGGTGTGAATTAAAGGGTAGGCTAGCATGGGTGGTACTGTTGTGAGGTATCTATTACAGGCCACTCAATCAGAAAAAGAAAGTAGATGAGGCTTTTTACAGGCAGCTGAAAGCAGCATCACAATTGCAGGCCCTGGTTTTCATGGGGGATTTTAACTAGCCAGGTATTTGCTGGAAGGCCACTCATCCAGCCATTCATAGTACAGGAGGTTCCTCCAGTGCATTGCTGATAATTTCTTGGATGATATGGTGGATGAGCCAACTATGAGAGGAGCACTGCTGGGTCTTATATTCACTAACAAGGAGGGTCTGGTTGAAGTGGCTGAGGGCAGCCTTGGCTGCAGGGACCATGATATGGTGCGGTTCAGGATCTTGTGCTGTATGAACAGTATACCAAGCAGGATCACAACTCTGGACTTCAGCAGGGCCAATTTTGGCCTTTTCAAGCAATTGCTAGGGTAAATCCTGTGGGACAGGGTCTGAAAAGGTAAAGGGGCCCAAGATAGTAGGTTAACTTTCAAGGACCACCTCCTTCGAGCTCAAGATCAGAGCATCCCTACAAGTAGGAAATCAAGAAAGGGAGCCAGGAGATCCCCATGGTTTAAGAGAGAATGGCTGGGAAAACTCAAATGGAAGAATAAAATCTACAGATCATAAAGGAGGGACTGGCCACCTGGGAGGAATATCAAACTGTTGTCAGAGGATGTAGGCAGGGAACTAGGAAACCTAAGACATCTCTGGAATTAAGCCTTGCAAGAGAGGCCAAGGACAATAGAAACGGCTTCTTCCAATATATTGCAAACAAAACTAATGCTAGAGGAAATATGGGCCCACTGCTGAAGAGGGTGGTAGCCCAGGTGACAGAGGTACAAAGAAGGTGGAATTAATGAATACCTTCTTTTTGTCTTTCTGTACTGTTGGAGACTCTTCTCAGGAGCCCCAGACCCTGAGGCCTTTGGGGAAGTCAAGGTAATGGAGTTTGCCTTGGTCGATAAAGATTGGGTTAGGGATCAGTTAAGTAATCTGGAAGTCCATAAATACATGAGTTCTGATGGCAAGCACTTGTGGTTGCTGAGGGAGCTAGTGGAAGTTAGGCCACTCTTTTATCTCTGGCAAGTTGTGGCAAACAGGAGAAGTGCCTGAGGACTGGAGGAAAGGAAATGCCACTCCAGTCCTCAAAAAGAGTAAGTAGGACCTGGGTAATAGACCCGTCAGTGTCACCTCCATCCCTGGAAACGTGATGGAACAAATTAACCTTGGCACTGTTTCTAGGTATATTAAGAGGGTCATTATGAGCACTCAACAAGGTTTTACCAAGGGGAAGTCATGTTTAACTAGCTTAATATCCTTTTATAATTACATAATCAGGTGGATAGATGATGGTAGTGCAGTGGATGTAGTTTGACTTCAGTAAAGAATTTAACACTGTCTTCCACAGCATCCTTGCAGCTAAACTAAGGAAATGTGGTCTGAATGATTAGGTAAGAGAGGTGGATTGTGAACTGCTTAAAGGAAAGAAGTCACAGAGTCAGAGAGTTTTGGTCAATGGTACAGAGTCAAGTTGGATGCCTGTATATAGTGAAGTTCCTTAGGGGTCGGTACTAGGACCAGTACTATTCAGTATATTTATTGATGACTTGGATGTTGAAACAGATGTCAGCAAGTTTGCTGATAACACAAAACTGGGAGGAGTGGCTGACACCCCAAAAGGCTGTGCTGCCATTCAGAGGGACCTAGACAGACTGGAGAGTTGAGCAGGGAGAAATTTAATGAATTGCAACAAGGGCAAGTGTAGAGTCTTGCATCTAGGAAAGAACAATCCCAGGTACCAGTATAGGTTGGTGACTGACCTATTGGAGAGCAGCACAGGGGAAAAGGCCTGGGAGTGCTGGTGGATGGAAGGATGACCATGAGCCAACAATGTGCCCTTGAGGCCAAGAAGGCCAATGGCATCCTGGGGCTCATTAGAAGGGGGGTGGTTAGTAGGTTGAGAGAGGTTCTCCTCCCCCTCTGCTCTGAACTGGTGCGGCCACATTTGGAATATTGTGTCCAGTTCTGGGCCTCTCAGTTCAAGGACAGGAAAGTGCTTGAAAGAGTCCAGCTCAGAACCTCCAAGATGATTAAGGGAGAGAAGCATCTGCTATATGAGGAAAGGCTGAGGGAGCTGGGTCTCCAGCTTGGAGAAGAGGAGACTGAGGGGCGACCTCAGTAATGGTTATAAATATGTAAGGGCAAGTGTCCGGAGGATGAAGCCAGGCTCTTCAAAGTGATGTCCAATGATAGGACAAGGTAATGGGGAGCAAGGGATAATGGGTGCAAGCTGGAGCCTGGGAGGTTCTGCATAAACATAAGGTAAAGTTTTTTCATTGTGAGGGTGTCACAACACTAGAACAGGCTGCCCAGGGAGGTTGTGGAGTGTCCTTCTCTGAAGACATTCAAAACCTGTCAGGACATGTTCCTGTGTGACCTACACTAGGTAACTCTGCTCTGGAAGGGGGGTTGGACCTGATGATCTCTCAAGGTCCCTTCTAACCCCTAACATTCTGTGATTCTCTTATTCATTGAAGATGAACTCTCATCTTTAATGAACTATCCCAAAAGTCGATCAAAACTGTTCCCTGAGCTTTGACCATACAAATAGCCTGGGCTCACACCTCTTCATTAAGGGCTCTGACAAGATAACAGAACCATCTTCATAATGGATACACAAAAGAGGTTTGAAGTTTTTTTTTTACCTCTACAGAAAGATCCATTCTTCTCATCCACTTACAATTACACTAAGTAGTTTATGTATTAAGTTGAGTCCCGGATAATCAAATCAGATGTAATTAAGTTGAAACTGATTCTTAAAATCTTGAGAACCAATGTACAGCTTACATGGCCTGTGACATCTACACAGATCTATTTTCCTATAATGTCAAACATCTAGCCACAAAGAATGAGTGACAGCAGTCCAGACGATGCAGCTATAAATTTAGTTCAGGAATTTACCTTCCCAGCCAAAGCTAACCAGAATATCACAAGAAATAAGTTTCCAATAAAGAGGTAGAGCTTAAGGCTGGGAATTATAGAAAGAATATTAATTATAGTGTCATATTTAATTAAGATTTTGTCAATTCAGTCCAAAACAAAAAAATCCAGAGTTTTGTGTAACTATCGGAGACTTCAGAGCTTACCCATTTCTGCTGTAGCCTTTGCTAAGTTGTTTAAAATTCTGCTACTGTAGATATCCAAGAATATGACAAATTAACTTTTCTGCATATATTCCCTTCAAAGTTATTTCACAAATACCTCTAATTTTAAGTCCTTTGATAGATACAGTATACATTACAAGACCTTTATATAAAAGTTTTGGAAAGGTTTTACACACCTATTTTGCATAATTGACTTCCTTTTTCAGTTCAATGTTACTACCATTTTTATTTGAAATATCAGAAAAGGAGGAAGCAGTGATACCACTGTTTACTTCTTGTTTAAAGTCCAAAGGTAAAAATTTCTAAATGACAAAGTAGGGGACTTGAGACTTCAGGCATTTCCTGACCTGAAAGGTAAAAAACGTAAAAGGTAAAGCTTCTGGAAGCTACTGCTCCTAGGCATAGGAACCTGCTTCATCTTTTTGCTAATCTGAATGAGTATGTATGAGTGGCAACAGAAGAGCCTAGAGGACAAAAGGGGACTGACAGTTGGAAACTTGACCCTCCAGCAAAGTGGTTAAGACAGTCAGCTAGCAGACAGCAGACCAAAACATTGGTCTCAACATCAGATCCTGTTTTACCTATTAATCTAATATAAAATGTACAAAATATCCATGGGAACGATGCCAGACTTTAGGTTGACTTCAATCAGATGCAAACTCTGAAGCAAAAATAGAGTCAGGAACTGTAAGCAGACAGATAGATTGTGCAGTTATTCCTGTTTCATTTTCATGTATTTCTCTGTCTACAGAAGTAGAAATAGAAAATACGATATATGTATTATAACTAATACATAGTTATAATAAATAAAAATAAAATGCCATACAGAAAGATACAATAAGACAAAACACAGAAGTCAGTAGTGGCTATAACTATAATATAAAAGTAGTTTGTACAATCTGCAACAAAGCTGAATAGAGAATTTTATCCAATCCAATCTCGTGAAGTAGTAGCAACATAAGCTGCATGCAAAAAAAGGAAACTTTAAAGAATCACACAGAAGAGCGACCTTTACATTGACAGCATTCCTTTAGGTTGACTCAGTAGAAACTAGCATCCCTACATGATGCTTATCTGTGACAGTACTTCACTATTGTCACCAAAATTTCACAGAAAATGTAGAACTAATAATTTCCTTTGAGTGAGAGGAAACTTGACCTTTCTGCTCATTTGTGCTTACTGCCTTACTTAGTTAATATGTCTTACTTAGAGGTCAGGCTAATATGGTTGTAGCCTAATGTCCCAGCTCACACAGACCTGTTTAAAAAGTGTTACTGTCATGAGTAAGGCAAGATAATTTTGGCCTTTGTACTGTAGCCATGTTAATTGCATGCAAGTAACACAAGAAGATGTGGGGTTTTAAAAGGGGACCTGCGTGAACTGGCAAAATTACTATTTTTGTTACTTCCTTCAATTTGGAAAAAGCCCCATTTATAAGTAATGCAAGCTGTGGCGTTGGTGGAAGATGACAACAGGCATCGTAAAAGGCTGTGACAGGCTGTGGGTGTAGATTTCAGCTGAATTCCTCTTATTTAAGCAGCTCATATAGAAATCAGAGAGTATGATTTTGCTATGAAACACAGCTGTCTAAAAGTGTTGACAATTTTAGGATTTTTGAGGGATGTTTTTTTACAATCTGGCTACTTAAGAGTAAGAAAAATATAGCGGGGTGTAGAAGGTAATCTGTTCTCCATTATTTGGGCAATGAAGTCTCACATAGCACTAGGAAAGGAAAATATTCATAAAGATACTTAAGCATGTGAGTGTATTGTTGCCATCAAGCATCAGCAAAAAACCCAAATTACTTCCATGCAAACCTATGCTCTCTAGAATAACATTTGGTCTTGGAAGCTGTTCATCTGGCATCATACACGTCACATAATAAACCATTCAAGGACTGATATTGACTGTTCTTCTTATAGCCAGTATAGCTAAACTGTAATCCAGACAGTCATGGTGGACAGCTTGTAATTACTGAATGTTACTGAGTGGAGGATGAGCTATACAGCTCCATGAAATCCTTCCTATAACTATGATCATTCTACCAGAATTCCTTATCCCTTTGTCCTGCCCCCCTCTTCTGTGCTTTGAGGCCTCCATCTGCCCTTCAGTTCCCCCAGCATCTCCACACAAAAAGTAAGCCCATTAGTATATGCTCTCCATATTTTGTCACAGCCAGACCTATTCGCACCCTTTGGTCTTCTTTCTGATGGCAAAATTCTTAACACATATTTATATAAATTTCACAGATCCTGTAGGTATATTTCTGATTGCCTTATACTAGTAATTATCTATGCAATTATATTTGGGGCAATTGCACTGCTTTAAAGCAACACAATTTTCCGTTTAGACAAGCACATAATGGTGATAAAGTCTGATGCTTTGTGTTGCTATGAAAAGTTTAGTATTGACCAGAGTTAAAACACTGCACCCATCTGTCTACAGGCTTTGTATGCCCTTATGTAATCCTTATTGCACTGTATTTAAGAAGAAAATTTTCAGCACCTTGCATTTGTGTTTTAAAAAGTAAAATATCTATCTCAGCATTTTCTTTCTTCCCATCTCACATCTACTACAATTTGTCCCCCTATTTTTAGTCACACAGGGACAACATCATTATAATATGCCAGTGCCCTGTGGAGATTCTCCTACTGGTGACACTCCTACCACATCCTGTCTCTCCTCTTGTTTTCTTTTTCTTCTTCCTTTGGAGCAATTTCAACAGAGTAGCAGTTCTGACAGATCTGCTCTTCTAATCTGCAGGTTTTTCTGTTCTGTTTCAGGGACATAGGTTAACTCATCCTCTGGGACAGATCTAGAATGCCACTTGGCCAGCTCCACTGCATAGTCAGGTTGCATGAGTAGAACTTGGCTGAATGAGCAGAACAAAATTATTAGGTTCGGCACCCCAGGAATTGTAATTTCAGCTTCTGCCTTTCACTGCAGCACTAAAGATTCAGCCTAGCTCCCATGATAGCCAAGTTAACATAAATTGCAGCTGTTATGGAGTTCAAGCTAGCATTTTGGGGTGTGTTCAGGAACCAGATTAAGAGCACTCTAGAGCAAAACTTTTAGCTGAAGCTGCAGAGAAGACAGAGCTTTAAAAAGAACAAATAGATGGTAGACAGAAAAAAATTTACAAGCAAACAAGGAGAAATATTCACAGTTAACCATAATCTTAATCATTCAAAAATGCTGGCATATTTATTGAACCGTAAGTAATCACTGTGCCTTCAAAGTGAATTCTATGTCTCATCATTAAATTAAATATTCCATTTCATAAGGGTATTTCAAATACTTAGCTGAAATTTATAAATCCAGTGTCCATAACAGAAATTGAAATAAATTAAGACTGTTTAAATTTGAGGAGCCTTGAGATACTTATTCTTTTATTTTATACAATGGCAGAGGACAATGCTGAGAGCTAATTAAATAAAAAGCAGAACAGGTTTTGGAGTGTTAAACTAAGTCTGCCTGGTGTTCAAGGTCACAGCTGTAATGGAGTCACCAACCAATACCCTCTGCAGAACTTGCTTTCTGTTTAGCAACTGCATTTCATATTGAGTTTGTGCTGACCAGTAATGTACAAGTAATAAGCAATTTATTTCTTTCACTAAATGTGCCCTTCATAATGGCAATAATAAACTCCACAAAAGCCTTTTTCAAAGGATTAATTTTAACTTTGCTAAAATCTTTCTGTCATTTCCTTGATGCTTCACACTGCACAGCCCAGATACAAGGTTGTTCTTTGAAAATGTGCTACTTACTGCTTTATTATGCAGTATCAGAAGGCCAAGTAGCCACACTGAAACTTGGAATAAGCAGGATTTATGTCACTGACTTAAGCTAAAGAGGGTTTTTTTAATTCTGGCTTGAAACATTTTTTTTTTTTCTCCTTCAGGTCTGAGAAAAGGAAACAATATAGAATCCGTAAAGCAGAAGTGGCAGATGCCATCAATTGCACAGAAAGTTTTCTTTGCTCAGGAAATAACTGTCTCAGGTTCTTTCTAGAGTTCTTACTCCACTGGTGTATTATTTTAAACCTATCCTGTGAAATAGACTCCAACATTAAACTGCCTAATGTGAAAACTTGTGGCTCTTTTCTGTCCTTGATTGTTTCTACACAATGCAAAGCACATTCTCAGCAGGAATCCCATTGGAGCTTTGTGCATTGTACATATGATTGCTGAATATTGCAGTTGCCCTCCAGCCATTGGTAGCTTATCTAGAGATTCCCTACTATTCAGTCAAGCATATTTACTTCATAAACAGGCTTGTCTATGGGGAAAAAATTATAATCATATGAAATAAGGAGTAGCATAGGTGAAATGTCTATGTAGGTAGTAATATAATGGTACAAAATACTTATTCAAACCAAATAAAACTTAATATTATTACTCTAGTAATTTTTATCCACATAGGAACAGAGTTCTAGCTACATGGTTGTATATTCATTTTTAGCTGACGTTGAAAATTTCTGCTCATGTCAAAGAATGTGTTTACAGAACATTCATATCACAAATTGAAATGTGGACACAATAACTCTTTTCTCATTGTGGCATGACATTAAGTCTCTTATACATCTATACCCATCACATTGACTTCCCACTTTACTGTAGAAATTCCTTTTTAAAAGGAGGGGGAAAGCCTGGCAGCAAACTTGTTTTGGAGCAGAGCTAGAAGGTAAAAAGTCTCAGTAAATACAAGCTGTGCAGTCACTGTCTGGATGTGGAGACCTGTAGGGTTTCAAACAAGTGCCACATAAATCCAGAAAATTATTCATTACAGTCTCTTAACCAAACACTATTCCTATGTGCTCTAACTCTACTCTAACTCTATTTTAACTGTCCCTCAATTTGAACTATTCCCCATATTATAATTCTAAAAACTTCAGTGTACTTTAAATCTTTTGCCCCAGTTGAACTGATTTCTCTCTAAGAAAGATAAAAAATCATTATTCAGTTAAGGAATAACAATGGCATGTCATAAATCTTTAAGCTGGGTTTCTTAAAGTTAGGGACCTAGTGAAAGAGTTGAGCATGTACATTAAGGAAAATTCACGCTATTTTTCTGAGGCTCAAGGCATCCCTCATTACCACTAATGCAAATAGCTACAAGTTTTGAATTTAGGCTGCTTTCACAAAGGCATTACACTCTGAACATTGACATTAGAAAATTTTTCAGCCAGAAGTAAAATAAATAAATAAAATCAGATCAGTTGCTAAATCCTCAGATGTTAGTATAGTATCTTGCCTGGGGCATATACATAATCATCCAATTAAAAGAACATCATGATGCAATCTAGTGAGCTATCAAACTCAGTGCTAATGATGGGGAAAATCATATGTCATAGTATCTGAGAAAAAGGAAGTTTAAGATTTGGTCTATGTGAAATTAGTGCTTGAATGAGGACCAATGGGGTGTTTATGTTCTAACTGATGTTGGAGGGAAAAAATATACAGGGGTTGTGTGTGTGTGTTAGGTTGATATTTTAATTTGAATATGATACGCTGCAATACTCTTTTCCTAAATTAAATTATCCAGCTAAATTTCATGTAACACCTATACCCTGAGGTTTTTTCCCACATTCAAAAAATTCAAGCATCAACCGTGCAAAAGCAGCACTCTCTGGTCTTAGCTAATCTTGAATCTGAAAGTGTTTAAGTTGATTACACAGCCTCAATTCTCAGAAAGAGATATATTTTCTGTAGCCCTATTAACTATGCTTATTGCTCTAGAAACTTCATATAAACCTTGCCTTGAATTCTTCCAATTATGGGACATACACAGCTTCTCTGGAGAATCTGTGCCAGTGTCTCACTACCCTCACAGGAAAGATTTTTTTCCTCATATCTCAACCTACCCTCTTTCATCTTAAAACCATCCCCCTTTGTCCTGTCTCTACATGCCCTTATAAAAAGTGACTCTCCAGCTTTCCTGTAGGCTTCCTTCACTGAAAGATGCTACAACGTCTCCCCTGAGCCTTCTTTTCTCAAGCCTAACAAGCCCAACTCTATCAGCCTGTCTTCAGAGGGGAGGTGCTCCAGCCCTCTGGACTAGCTCCAATAGGTCCATTTCATTTTTGTGTTAGTTCACCAATCTCTAGTGGGCTGAGTTAGACAGAAAAGCATATATGCATTGGGTAATTTTTACAAAGATCTGTATTCCCATCCTTCATTGCCTCATAGTCCCAAGTTGCATAACAGGTACTCCAGCTGGCACACTTCCCCAGGTCTCCGAGATCTCTCATGTGTGAGGGCTTCTCTGCTTCGGTCCATCTAACCCTTGTAGCATTTGTGATATCATCCATGCCTTAACCCTGCCTAATATGACTGACAATGTATTCAAATATGAGTTACTGAAATGAAAGTAGCAGTCAAATAAGAGCATGAAATCTTGATTCCCTAATTACTAAAATAAATTATGACTGCTCCAGAATAAGTGTAACATGGTGCTAATTAAATGCAATGTCACAGGCGATGTACTTGCCAAACAGATTTTTCATTTGGAAAGGGCTCTGAACAATCTGATCTACTTGAAGATGTACCTGCTCATTGCAGGGGGTTTGGACTCAATGACCTTTAAAGATCCTTTCCAACCCAAACTATTCTGATTCAACGATTTCTTGCAAAGTTCTTTGTAATAGTGGTGTTATTAAACAGATACAAGAAGGGAAAAAAAAAAATCTGTGCTCACCTATACTGATCCTGTCCTGAAAGTGGCCCTGACATTTCTAAAAATAGCTACAGTTGGTGGAACTGGCTTTGCTGTTTGTTTATACTCTCCTTATCCAAGGAAGAGTTTGGAAGGTCTAAAACCCAGCACTGTCCATGAATATGTGTTAGGGCTTGGGTAGGAAAAAAGTGCCCTTTAATACATCAGACTAAAAACTGGATATTGCAGGTTGTTGCTGGAGAGGGAGGTAGCAGAAGATTGTGATTCTCTTAGAAGCTTGGTATACCAGGAAACCAAAGACATTTCTTTTTGCATTATACTCACATCTTACTGATATCTTTGAGGAGAAATGGAATGTTTATTCAGTTGTTACACAATATCATAAGACTTTCAAAATTTTTTATCACTCAACAGAAGTGCAAATTGCTGTAGGTAGGAGGCAATTTTCTATAATGTTACAGGAACAGCGAAATTTTGCAACACAGGCTGTTAATTATGTGAAAATAGCTACAGTTCTGAAATGTTTTGTTCTGAGATAACACTCAAGTGCAATTTTTACCTACCCGATAAATAAATTATGAAAAGTATATTGGCAAGGTGATCAAACCAGCGAGGATTTCCTTTTATGAAATTAAAATATTTACTTCTTCATTCAGTTTTTACTTCTTAAAGAGATAACTCTATGTTCAAAACACTGTCCTTCAAACAGAAAAAAAGTCCAAAATTGTAGAAATCATCTTCTTCAGTATTTTTAAAGCACTTTGTTTCAGTTTTGTTTGAATTGAATTGTTTTTCTACAGCACTAAAATTTAAACAATTCATTTAAATATATTATCTTCTCTATCATGAGCTATATGATACATGCTCATCAATGTTTCATTTTGGTCCATGGTTTAGAAAGTAGGGTAGAAAATAAGGTGTCACCAGAGACCATTCAGGCTCCTATGAGATGAGACATACTGTGGTGTTAATGCACTCAATAAAGCTACTAGAAAGAGGATGCATTTAAGCATAAGTTCATGCATTTAAGCATTTAAGTTCAGCATAAATCCTAAAATGCCATGTTTTCTAAGTTTATGATCTTTGTGCAGCAAATAATTAATAAAATATTTCAAAAGGTGCCAAAAAAACTTCTACCTTGATGTCAGCATAAAGATGCTGGAGACAGAAGTACTTCATTGTGGTTATTAGGTACTGCTTGGAGAACTAACTGAAAAGTTATAAATGCAAAACTAGATATTCAGAATTCAACAAGACTTTGACAAAATCTGCTTACAGTGTGACATGATTCCTTCTGCAAATATATTACAGACTAGTTCATGTAATAGACTCACCTGGGTTTTAAACACATGACATAGACATCGTGTCTATGCAGCAGTTCATTAACAATTTTGTATGGCCCTTTATATCACTGTGATTTGGTAGCTGATTGAAATTCACCAACAATCAGAAGCAAGTAACATGAGCTTTACTCTTACATCACATGTAGATAGTTATAGAAAGACATTGAGAAGCTTAGCATATGCAAAACTCAAGCAAACATGTCAAAACTGTTGAGACACGAAAACCTCCTTTTCATAGCCCTGGCAAAAAATCAGAAGTTCACCCAAATTTATGGAGTGCATTATGGAGTGTGAGTATTATACCCAGTCCCATAAGTGCTAAGTTGCTATGAACAGAGCTGAGGTAACCTTGAAGTCTATTTTCACACATTTGAGGGGATTTGCCTTTATGTTTTTCCAGATTTGTGTTGTTTTGAAGGGGTAGAAGGTTTATACCTTGGCCATAAATATTACCCACGGTTGTTGCAACCACTTTAAGATGTCATCTGGAGTTCTGTGTACAGTCCTGGGCTCCCCAACACAGGAAGGACATGAAGCTGTTGGAGCAACTCCAGAGGAGGACCATGAAGATGATCAGAGGGCTGAAGCACCTCTCCTAAGAAGACAGACTGACAGAGTTGGGGATGTTGAGTCTGAACAAGAGAAGGCTCAGGGGAGACCTTATAGACCTTCAAGTACTTGGAGGAATCCTACAGTAAAGATGGGGAGGGACTTTTTATAGTGATAGGAAAAGAGGGAGAGGATTTCAGCTGAAAGAGGGTAGATTTAGGCTAGTTATTAGGAAGAAATTCTTTTCTGTGAAGGTGGTGAGACATTGGCACTGGTTGTCTAGAGAAGCTGTGGATGCCCCATCATTGGAAGTGTTCGAGGCAAGGTTGGATGGGGCTTTGAGCAACTTGGTCTAGTGGGAGGTATCCTTGCTCATGGAAGGGTGGTTGGAAGTAGATAAACTTTAAGGTCCCTTCCAACCTAAGCCATTCCATGATTCTGTGATTTTATGTTCAGTAAATGTCACTCCCCCGGTGGGAAATTTCATTTCAGAATTTCTAGACACTTTAAAGCAGAATAAAAAAGAAAAGTTTCAATTCAACTGTAGAACAGAAACAAAAAAAAAAAAATGTTGAAAACATTATTTGTTCAGTTTAATGTGAAATTATTGAACATAGTGTTTTAATATAAAACTTTAAATATAATATACACTTTTACATATGGAGGTTTTTATCCAACCAGTGAACTAGCATCTTGATTTTTAAAAAAATCCATTTAGAAGCAGAAAAATATCCTATGATAGAAAATGCTGAATTAGTTTCTGAGGATTGTAATTTTCATTACAATTTGAGGAAAAAAGAAAAAAGAAAGGAAAAAGAAAATACACTCCAAATCAAATAAGGTCTTATGTTTTCAGCATATTAGGAATAATTAGCTAGTCTTTGAAAACTAGTAAAGTCAAAAGAAAACTTGCTACCGTGCGACAAGTTGAAGATACTTAATGACACTTAAAAAGAAATGCTGTAGGTGAGACATGGTGACTGAACCACTGAGCAATTAAGAATAATATTTAACCAGCAGAACCTTCTTATCACTGAGTATGCTATTTCGTTTGCACAAAAGGGAATATTTTAAAATAAGGAACCTGTGTATGGTTTTTACTAAATCTCTTATTTTAATAGCTGTTTAGAAGGAAGATATATAGATTTACAAATGTTAGCATTTTTTTAGCCACTAGCAACAAGATGGTAATATTGAAAGTTAATGTGGGACTCTTGTTCTATTATTTGCTACTCTAATTACTTGCCTTGGTGAACAAAGCAGCCTGAGGAAAATAAACCAGAATAGCATCGCATCAGGAGACTGACATGATAGAAGCTCTAGGCTAAGTGTTCTGAGGTGATGCCATTTGCAGAAAAAAATTTTAATCTAGGTCCTTAGTCTATAGTGTATTTTCTCTTCTGAAGATTTTTATACCAAAGGACTGTTTGATTTCATGACATAATTTTCAATACAATCTTTTTTTTTTTTTTTTTCCTTGGCCTCCCTTTTCACCCAGTGATTCAGATTTGAAGAGGTAATGAGAAAAAAGGAAAAATCCTTTTGAAAATATCACTTGAAATGCTTTAATAAATCCTTTGCCGCAAAGTTAATATTCAGTTGTGCTGCTGATAGGCAGGGGGAAGGATTGCACCAATTAAATGAAGCCCATTGTTATTCTGCAGTGTCTCATTTTGTGCAGTGATCTTCTAAAGAAACAGTCAAAGAGAGTCTGTTTAGTACTAATGACAGTTTCTGGAGAAATAGGAGAAGGATGCCCTTTTACATACTGTGTCACTGTAATATAGAAGATCACGCAGAGCATTCCAATTTGTGCTATATTAAAAATAGAAATGTGTAATTTAATAGATGTGAGCAGTATATTCCTTTGTTTTCTTTTGATGCATTGTCTGATATCATGTAAAATGCTAATGTATCTGCAGCTGAATTTATTATTTGCTCCTAAAACAATTCCACAAATATACACACCAGATAAAAGGTAGCTTTTACATACTCCTTCTCTTCCTTTGCCTTCCTTAAACTAAAGAATAGAATTTAATTAAAGCCTCTACTTACTTCAGTAAGAAAAGCCTTGCCAGTTTAATTGATTCTTGGTTAAAGTAATATTGATTGGATAAAAGCAAATCCATTTCTTTCCCAACAATTAAAACATTTAAATAGGTTCTGTCTCCCTTTTGATGAAAGGACATGAAACTGTTGGCAGCTGTCCCTATGTCTGATGCTGATCATTATCAAACAAGTTAATGTACATTTGTATTAGTACCAATCTTGTTTTATTATAATATTCAGCTACATTAAGGTCTCTAATGTCTTCCTATTAAAACCTAGAGAATCATATGAAAAGTCCTTAGTATAATCTGGTGTAAAACCTGTTTCAAATAAGTGTTTTTATTTCTAGATCTAATCCTATACTTAGTGCTTTTAGCTCTCAGCGTGGATATCAAAGTCTCTTAAGGGTATTGAGCACTTAAGAGTTACTGCTAACTTAAACATTAAAAAAATTATTTTAATGACATCTTTCAGAAATCACATCTAATTTACTGCAGATAACGGTTTTAGCAGTTCTTAAAGCCAAGTCTTTTCCTCGTAACTTTAACAGTGTGTCAGAAACTTGCACAGAAATTTCTACCTTTAGCTTATAACTTCTGTTTGAGGTCTAATATGTCTTCCTAAGACTTCTAAAACTTCTGAGAACTCACTTTCCCTAGGAGAATAAGATCAAACGTGAATACTGTGTTATTCCTAGGCTCCATATAAATCTGTTTGCTGTCTCCAGCAGTAGCCAATGAATGTTCAGAAGTGCACTGTAAGAAGCAGCATGCACAGAGTGATACTTCCCACTGAGATATTTTCTCAGTTGTCTCTGATGTGGTTCTCCATGGGCTGCAGGGGTACAACGTGCTTCCCCATTGTCTTCTCCACAGGCTGCGGGGGAGTCTGTTCTGGTGCCTGGAGCTCCTCCTCCCCATCCTTCTTCACCAACATTGGTATCTTCAGGGCTATTTCTCACAGCTTCTGCATGGCAATATTTAATTGATTAAATATCACAGAGGCACTACCAGCATTGCTGTTGGGATCAGCTTTGGCCAGTGGTGTGTCTGCTGGGCAGCTCCTCATATCTTCTCACAGACAGAGGCCCCCTGGCTACCAAAACATAGCCATGTAAACACGATGCAGACATGTAAGTAACTATAATTTTATAAAATCTACACGCATTTGCAAAAACCTTCCAAGGAAGCAGCACAGGGGGAGGGATGCTGCTCAAGTACATCTCTAGCACTGGCTGCATCTGGATGTGGAAACAAGTAGAGGGACTTCTAAAGAAAAACAAATCTGAGAAAAAGGGTAGCAGAATTTTGAGCCTCATTGGCCATAGCTTCAGATCTGAGACTGAAAGCTCTGCTATATTGGAGTACTCTTTTTGATATCAGTTATATATTCTTTAACTTGCTTCTATGTCTGTCTGTATTGAAGTTAGTTTTTGAAATAATTATACGCAGATTGTGGAATCAGAAAATATAAAAAAAAAAAAAAAAAGTATTTATTATATCTTTGAAATTTCAATATAGTCTTTCTTGTGGTTAAGAACTTGTGACATTGTTTACCTGCTGAAATACACTGCAGTCAGTTTATTAGAGACTGCTGCAGAAAATGCATCTTTTTCTTGCAGATTATATAACAGAAAGACCCCAAAACAGAAAAAACCCCAGAACTTAATATTTCTGTTTTCATGGCATTGCTTGCTAATGTCTATGGTTACTCTCCTTCAAGTATGTACAATCATGACTGAGGATGCTCTTAGCTGTGTGTAATGAAATTTTTAGACACAAGCATCACAATGGCAATCCTATAGAAACTCATTCTACTATGTTATTTATTTATTTTATTTTATATTTATTTCATATTTCATATTTCATATTATTTCATATATTTCATATTTCTTTTATTTTTATTTTCATTTTATTGTTATACTATTATATTATATTAATTATATTATATTATAATATTATTTTTATTGTGACCTCATGTTCCCATTTGGAATTCTAGAAAAGTGAAAGCACAAATTGGATGCTTTTATTTGCTCTTTCTGATTTCCATAATACTCAAGATGATTATAGAAATTAATAATAAAATTTCTTAGCTCTAGTTTTGTTCATGATGTAAAGTGCTTCTTTTTAGTGCCTGTGTTGATAAGAATGAGAGCATTTCAAATATTCCACAAAAGCTGTACTGCAGTCAGTCAGCTGGGATCTTTCTCAGCAGAAGAGATAAAATTGCCAAAAGCTTAAATGAGGTAGACTTTTGTTTTCTGTTGTCCTATGGAGTAAGTACAGACAAATCTCAAAAGTACGATCTCAAATCTCAGCATTTATGTAAATGAATGAAAGTTAAACAGGCCAAATAAATACTGCATAGTAAGGCTTCCTAAGTATTCCTGGAGTGTCCTAATTGAGTCTTTTCTTTGTTTTTATTTTTCTCAGTATTATCAGCCTATAGATATTTTTTTCAAATGCAGAGATGCCCAGAACCAGAAGAGATCAATAAAAAAACATTGTTCTTTCAGAGGCAAGAAGTAGAGAACATGCTAATAACCATGGTGGGAGATAGCTTCATGTTTTTTTCCTACAAATGCATCTGATAATACTTTTCCATGTGACTAGCAGCATCTCTGTCTCCTTTTTTTATTCCAGGTGTGGGCAGGAGTCCAGTCAGCAGTTTGCATTACTGTATCATAGTCCTGTAATAAGCCAATAATATGAGGTTTAACAAGGCCACGTGCCAGGTCTTGCATTTTGGTAATAACAATCCCATGCAATGCTACAGGCTTGGGGAAGAGTGGCTGGAAAGCTTCCAGGCAGAAATGGACCTGGGGCTGCTGGACAACACCAGGCTGAAAATAATCCATCAGTACGCTCAGGTGGCCAAGAAGGCCAATAGCACCCTGGCCTGCAGCAGAATTGTGTGACCAGCAGGAGAAGGGAACTGATCATTTACATCCTCTGTACATCCTGCTGGTGGGGTCACACATTGAACACTTTGTTCAGTTCTGGGCCTCTCACTCTAAAGGACCATAAAGGTACTGAAGAAAGTCGAAAGAACGTCAACAAAGATGGTGAAGAGTCTACAGCAAAAGTCTTATGAAGAGTGGCTGAGGGAACTGGAATAGTTCAGTTTGGAGGAGGCTGAGGGGACACATTATTGCTCTCTACAACTACCTGAAAGGAGCGTGTGGGGGGTTGAGTGTTGGCCTCTTGTCCCCAGTGACTAGTGATAGGACAAGAGGTAATGGGTTCAAGTTGTGCCAGGAGAGATTCAGTTTAGATATTAGGAAAAAATTTCTTCAAGTGAACAATGATAGGACTAGAGGAAATGGCCTGAAATTGCACCAGGGGGGGTTTAGACTTGTCATTAGGGAGAATTTCTTTACTGAGAGAGTAGTTAGATGCTGGAACAAGATGGCCAGGGAGGTGATTGAGTCACCATCCCTGGAAGTATTTTAAAACCATGAGGATGCGGCACTTCAGGATGTGCTCTAGTGGACATGGTGATACAAATATATATTATTTATTTTATTGGGGGAAATGTTGACAGTTGGGCACTTTGATCTTAGAGGTCTTTTCTATGATTCTACAAATGCCATTTAACTAGGGGTTTAATAAGGTTAGAATGTGTCTAATCTAATCACTGAAATGTGTGGCACTATTTTCTTAAAAGGCACTCTACAGGGAAAAAAAGAAAATACAGCAGAAAAAACAGTAATTAGCTGTGGGTTAAATCTCTCCTTGCTGCTTTGGATCCAAAGCATATCTGTCTTCAAACCCCATTAAACCATTCTTCTTCATCCCAGAAACCCTGTTGTAATCACCACTATGGTTTGAATTAAAGGGAGCCTTTTCTGGCCTTAGACTATTTGAAGAGCCTTTTATATTTTTCTCTTTTTTATCTATCTGATAGATTCATCCTGACAGAACTTCCAGTCCTAATATATACCAAATGGCCCACAAAAATATCATTTTGTCAATGAAAAGTAGCTTCTTTCTTCTCCACACCAGGTTTTCTGTCCCCAGCCCAGCACTGACATCTCCACAAGGAAAGTATTCGTATCTTCCATGTCACCGTGCAGATGGGATAGTTTTCATGAGAAGATACAGGTTGGATCATGCTGGCAATATTACCACTGAAGCAGCAGAACTATTGCAGTTGCTCTAAGTAGGATTTTTTTGGCACCGTGAAGACTTCAGTCCACATAGTTTGACCATTAGCGGCACTGACAATATCAGTGGATATTTCAGTCATGCGAGACCAACCTTTTTTTCTTTCTTCTCATATCATTGCTCTCCTGAGAGTTAATTTCTTATTTCCTGTGCATTGTGAGGTGACTGATGTAAGCCAGTCTTCTGGGAGCATCTGTCCACCAATCTGCATGTGTCCACGGCTGATACTGTTTTTCGGGAACTCAGGCGCACAGCAGCATGTGGTAATGTGAGAGGAGGTGGCAGGCTGCATTTCCTCAGTTTTTGTTAGTGTCAGATTAAAGACAAGGATAAAAGGTTATAGCATGTTCTTTCTTTTCTTACCTTTTAAAACTATATTAACCTTCTTATGGAGGAAATAAAAGCTTATCTGTACAATTACAGTCTGACCTGCCCTTTTAAAACTAGACCTGCTGACACTTCAGGAAAAATATCGCAAAGTGCTCTATCCACTCAGTTTGGGCTATATGAATTTGATTATAGACACCTTTCTCGGTGGAAGCAGTCATTGAAGATTTCATTTATTCATGTTCTTGGTTCTTTATTTTCTTTTCCTGTTGACATCCAAGATCTCAGACTTACTTGGGTTCTGAGGTACGTAGTTCTGGGACTGGGATTTAATTAAGGACCAAGACACCTAAACTGCAACTTCTGACTGCACTATATCTTTATCCCGTGGTATAAAGAATGCAAACCTATAGCATGACTGCCCATACTACTGTCATTTGACACACCCAGGCTACCCAGCTGTCTGGCAGACATCTGGCAAATCTGTTGCAGGAAGTTGCATCCAAATGCCTGCTGGAAGAGGGATCTGGAGGGAGTCTCACATGGAATCAGGTGCTCATTGTTAGCAGCAGAAACTTTGCCAAGTCAAGAAAGTCAGTGCTTAGATGGTGCTTAAGCACTTAGGTATCCAGTACTGTCACTTGTTTGCAGAAGAGCTAAATCATTCTCAAGGCTGTTCTGGCCATTATTAGGGCCCCAAACATCTACTCTACATGCAGATACCTACATATAGGCACCTAATGCTAGACCTGAATTCTGTCATCAGATGCAGAAAGAAACGTGCCAGCATAGCAGAGGTGTTTCATGCTGGAAATCTCAATATGTCCTTCTGCTTACTGAATTCCAAGCTGATTGGAACTCAGCAAGTAGATGCTGTCTCACAGTGGGATTGACCTAGCTGGTGCAATGGCACCCCTCTTTCTCTATAAGAATAAGGCCAATGCTACACTGTAAAAGAATGGGGAAAAAAAAGTTTATCTTCATAGAATTGTGTAGGCCTTTCTGCCATCACTGTCCCTAACTCACTTCTCATCTGCTCATTGGTATCCTGCGCCTCAATGACAGTCTCTAGCTCCATTTATCCTCAGGATAAACATTCTCTCCAAGAAGGTTTCTTTATCTGCTCTGTTCTTATCAGAAAAGCTTTTAGTAGCTATCAAATCATAGTAGTATTAAATCATAGTAACTATGATTTGATCTGTCAAATACTGCAAATCCAACTGTTCTGTGCAACAAGCAGCAGCACATTTCTTATTCTGGTGTATTAATTCACTGTAGTGGTCTATATTATTTCTTTATTGAAGACCTTTTAGTAGTGTAATTTTAAATTACCTAATGAGTTGACTTCAGAGAAAGTAATGTGTTAAAATAATCCTTTTTAACCTCAAATACTTGTTTCTGCAATTTTTTAAGGAAAAGCAGGCCTGGACTCAACTGTATTTTCTACTTTAGTGGCTACCACTGAGGTTTTGTATATGATATGAAATTATGCCAGCCCAGTGAAGCAACTAGAGTTACCCAAGTTCATTCTTAGTGTACAGTCCTACCTCCTGATTGCAGAATAAGTGTCACTGGGACTTCTGTTGCAATGGAATAAAATTTAAAAAAATGCATTTTGCTCTTACACATTTGTAGTAGGGAATAGACTAGACAGTAAAAGAGAAAACAAAAAGCTTCCACAGCTGCTTTTGCTTTGACAAGATTGAGCTGAGAACTGTGACTGAGGTTTGTGAGAACTAGAAATGTAGCTCATTAAAACAAAACTCTGGTAGTTTCACAGCTATGCCTTAGTGATGATGACTGAGAAGACTACAAGCACTTTTGGCTTTGGCTGCCAGGTTCAGATTGTTACAGCTATGTGCACAGTCTGAAATCCTAAATAGACTAGAATAAAATACTGATCTGAAAAATAAAATTAATAAAAAGCCTCAAACAAAGAAATGTTGACAACCAGTTTTTTGTAACAGAGAGTCATTTGCTATGATCATGATTAAGACCAACAAAGCCCTGAATCCTACACTGGCATAAAGGGAATTGTAGGTCAAAATTGACCTGTGCATCTAGAACAGATGGGAGTACTAGTTGACAGCTGGTTGAACATGAGCAGGAAGTGTGCCCAGGTGGCCTGGAAATCCAGTGGCATCCTGGCTTGTATCAGGAATAGTGTGGCCAGCAGGAGAAGGGATGTAATTCTCCTCTGGTACTCAGCACTGGTGTGTACAGTTCTGGGCCCCTCACCTCAAGAAGGACATTGAGATGCTGGAGCAGGTCCAGAGGAGGGCAATGAGGCTGATGAAGTGACTGGGGGGAAAATCTTATGGGGGGAGGCTGAGTGAGCTGGGGTGGTTTAATCTGGAGGAGGCTCAGGGCAGACCTTATCAGTCTCTACAACTGCCTGGAGGGAGGTTGTAGTTGGGTGGGGGTCAGGCTCTTCTCCTAGGCAACCTGTGACAGGACGAGAGGGCATGGCCTGAAGCTGTACCAGGGAAGGTTTAGGTTGGATATCAGAAAGCACTTCCTCATGGAGAGGGTGATCAGGCATTGGAATGGACTGCCCAGGGAAGTGGTGGAGTCACCATCCCTGGAGGTGTTTAAGGAAAGGCTGAATGTGGCACTTAGTGCCATGGTCTAGCCTGTGTGGTAGTTTTAGGTCATAGACTGGGCTTGATGATCTCAGAGGTCTTTTTCTGCCTCAATAATTCTGTAATTGTGTGATTCTGTGTAATAGAACCTCTCACAAGGGCAATTTGTTTTATGCTTCCATTGGCTTTGATTTCTGAAAACATTCTTCTTGATATTATTAAAATGCATTGTTCTGTGAAACTTCACTATAATGGTTTTGGAATAAAAGATTGGCTCCTGGATTATGTTTGGTATTAAAAATTAAAATAAATGAAAAAATAAATAAATTTTAAAAAATGTGAAACCCCTCAAGCCCAACCTTTATTTTGGGAAAAAAAACCAATCAAAACCAAACCAAAACGAAAACAAAAAACCAAAAAAAAAAATGCAGTTTATAATTAACTTTTTAGTTTTCAAAACCTAGTACCTATATTTAAGCTAAATGATGTTTTTGCACTTCTAAAGTCCAGTTTTACTTTGAAAGCTGATTTTCTGTAAGGTATGGGACAGCTGCATAGTCACGAAAATCTTTGGTTTCCATATAAAATTTGCTCATGTTCCTTCAAAAAAATTATAATTTCCAAAACAGCATAGATTTGGACAGCTAACTAACATTCTTTGCAAGTCCTCCCTTGCAAATAAAGGCCACTGTATGCTGGTCCTTTTATCAATAATGTATTTGCAGTAGTAATATCAAGACTATGAAATGATGGAGGTGTAGGTAGAAGCCACCTTCACAAACTGACACTGAATTGACACTCAGCTTTTCCTGACAAGTGCTTAATTGCTGCACAGTTTATTATGAACAGATAATCTAGACATCAAACAATATTTTTTTTCTTGTGGGTCTTGGGATTATTTTTTTCTTCCTCACTTTTCTAGTCTTTGATACCATGGGCTTTTGACCTTGGCCAGCTGCCAGGTCCCCACCCTGCCACTCTGATTTCACCTCCTCAGTGGGACGGGGGGAAGAAAATACATGAAAAAACTCATAGGTTGAGATATGGTAGGGAAATTCCTTATCAGTTACCATAATGAGAACTATAGTCTTTGACTCAGAGAAAAATTAATCGATCACCAATTAAAAGATATTTGGGTTGTGAGAATCAAAGAAAAATTAATACAACACCTTGCCCCCACCCACATCCCCCTTTTCCAGGCTGAAAGTCACTTCTTCATCTTTGTCTTTGCTTCATCAAGCAGCACAGATGGGTGGGGAATCGGGTCAGTCCATTACAGAATCAGAATCACAGGACAACTGAATCAGTTTCTGCAATTCTGAGGAAAAGACTGAAGCAAGGCAAAACAACAGACTTAAATACAGGTTAGACTTTTGTCTGGGAAGGTTCAGGTTGGGTTACTTAGGCCTTGGGGCAATGGACAAACTGTTCCCCATGTGGGTCATGGTACAGAACCCAGCGTTTGTTTTACACCTTAACTCATGGCCACTCTGTAATGTATATTAGCCTAATTTCTAGGAACCTATATGAGTTTTGTGAGTCTTCAGATCAGACATGAAATACATATTTTATTGTAAGAAATATAAACCCCAAGTCTGAACAAATCTTATTTTATAAATTTTTATTTTAGTCATAATGAACTGAAGGGAAAATACTTTGGAATACTGCATTTTTTACTGGTCAATGGATTGACCTTAGTAATACTTTTTTTTCTGATTTAGTTAACACACTAATGACCGTATACAATTGCCTGCAATTGTCTTTATGACAGAGTTTTGCAATAAAGGTTTACATGTAGTCTTTCTATCTTACCCAATGCAATGACCATCTTCATTATCATCTGGACATCATGAAGATATAAGGCAATCAAAGGGTAAATTACATTTACTGGGAATTTTATTTCTGCCTGAGCAAGATCTTACATAACAGACTTCATATTGTTTATTCAGGAGTCTTATTTTGACAGGATTTGCTGTCAGAAGTATTGTCTCATGAGGCTTGTTGTAGATCTGAATGACAGAAATGTAACAGCATTATATCTTCCCATTTCTCTGACCTATATCCCTTTTCATTTTCAAGACTGCTGCCAGGTTCACTAGGAAGTAATTGATAGACTGTGTGATACAACAAATTAAGCATACATCAAACTGAAACAGTTTTGGGAGAGACAGTTTAGTTATAGTGTAAAAGCCACCTTTCCCTTTCATTCAAAACATGATCTAACCTTGTCTAGAATCAAAAAGTGTTTAAAACTGCCTTTCTTTCTATCCATCTCCATCACTATCTATCTATTCATGAGGTTTTAATGGGTTTTCAGTCAGTTTTCAGTTTTGCTTATCCCTACTGTAGCAAAATCTGAGGCAAACATTACCCCAAATCAGCATCATATTAGTTATAACTATCATGTTCATCTGTAGCAATAAGGTTAACTCTTCAAATATTAGCTAGGGAGACAAGACAAAGATGAGAAATAAGATATTTCATTGTACTTTTCATCAAATAGGATTACTAAAAAACAGAGGTGCTTACCCAGTCTGTCACTGTACTCTAAAGCAAAGCTGTAAACTTTGAATTATGGGACATTATAACCATTAAGTTTCAGTAGCTGGCCAGTATCTCACTCACAATCTGATTTTTTTCTTTCCGATTGTCTTCCTGATTTCTGGCTAAAAAGACACGTGAGCATCCTTAAAACTCAGATATAATCCAGATTTACTAGAGCCTTCTGGGATATTTTTCTGAAGTAAGCTAAACCACAGACTTCTCTGAGGTTTGTTTTGCACCGTGCAAATTAATGCAAAGGTGCATTCTATTGTTAACAAAACTGATAAAATGTGCTATTTTAATTTTGAATTTCTCAACATATTTTGAGTGATAACAAAGGCATTATGTCTTCAAATAATAAATAACTTCTACATAAAAATTATGCAGTGAAATACAGTACTTGAAAACAAAACCAAAAGCAGGGTAGGCTTGTTAGCTTTCTCTAGGGGTGTTTTCTTTCTTGAATGAAATTTCTATTTCTTGAATACTGAAACTAATGACTTATACTTTTTTTTTCTTTCCTGTTTCTTGTAGAAATGGGAAAAAGATTACAGTAAGAAAATTCAAACTTTCACTACACTATTCCAGAATACTAAAATAGTTTGGAAACCCACACATATGCCTTACTGTCTTAAAATAATGTTCTGCTTGACTCTTTTCTGCTTTGCCAGCCTGCGGTGTGTGAGAAGAAGGGAAAATATATTTCCTCATGTTTGTTTTCATAAATATCATGCAGGTGCCAGTGGTACAGCAGAGTAGGTAGTCTAAACCAGAAACTAATACTTACTTACTGTATTTCCTGGAGTTATAAATAAACCTTCATGTTTGTAACATGGATAATATCATCAACTGTGATTTATTTTTTTTAGAGGTTTCTTAGGCTCTTCAAAAATAAATAACAGTGAGGAATGCAAGCGTTTTCAATTCCTACCTTCATATATAAATATTTTTGGTACAATTATTTCCTCCTTTTGTTTTTAGGTAGGACCACTGGGTCTGTCTTCCCACAGATACTTTCCCTTCCTCCCTTCATCACAGTTTCAGAGATGCAAAGAAATTGGTTTCACTATATTAATCCTATATATAAACTAACAACTCTGGAATAATCAATACTTTGCACAGTGTCTAGTTCAGATCCTGTTGTAACAGTCTCAGGCTTTTTTTTTCATAGAAACTGGTTCAGTATATCAACCATCCCATAACCAGGGATCTAATGATATGAGTCTAAACTATGTTTACCATCCATATCTCAATTGCCTGAAATTTTTACTTTATTTAAAAAATTTTCAGAAATCTGATTCCCTTCAGCTTGACATAGAAGCTGCTTATTTGACTCTTATCTCATCCAAGAAGCTGAAATCACCTAAGTCCACGACTGTTTCAATTCCATAGTTTCCACAAGTTGTTTGTCCCCTCTAGATCTCTATCTGAAATCTCAGCTGTTCTGCCACAGAACTATGTCTAGCTCT